>NC_057801.1:487952731-488078609 GCF_018294505.1 Triticum aestivum | reverse complement strand
CGGGGGCTTAGCTGCAGCCCAGTGCTCGCCTAAGTTTTTGAAAACCCTATCGAGTGGAGAACAAACCTCCTACTCGGGGGCTTAGCTGCAGCCCAGTGCTCGCCTAAGTTTTTGAAAAATTCTACCGAGTGGAGAGCAGACCTCCCACTCGGAGGCTTAGCTGCAGCCCAGTGCTCGCCTAAGTTTTTGAAAATCCTACCGAGTGGAGAGCAGACCTCCCACTCGGGGGCTTAGCTGCAGCCCAGTGCTCGCCTAAGTGTATCGGGGAACAAGTCGATTGCAATGAGAGCCTCGCTTTAGCCTGCAAAAGACACCTCAAACCAAATACAAACATATTCAACGTCGAATCCAAGTTCGGATAATACCTAACGGAACCGAAAGTGCTCAGGCGCTAAGCCTGTTAAGGTTTGTCGGTTACAAAACTCACTCGGCATACCGAGGCAAATTTAAAGTATCAAGCTCAGAAGTTTTTTACCCCTCCTGTGGAGGGCTGGAAGGCGCAACAAACTCGTCCAGGTCGATTCCATCTGCAATCCGAGTGGCATCAGCGATGAAGGTCTCCATGAAAGATCGGAAATCATGCTTCTTGGTGTTAGCCACCCTAAGGGCCGCCCGCTTGTCCTCTCATGCATCCTTGCAGTGAACACGGACCAGAGACAGAGCAACATCCGCGCCACACCTGGCAGAAGACTTCTTCCACTCCTGCACTCGACTTGGGACCTCGTTCAGTCGAGTCATCAGAGACTCGAGGTCGTTCTGGAGCGTCTCTCTTGGCCAGAGTGTTGTGTCGATGCGAGAAGTTGCGACCTTCAGCCTTGCGAGATAGTTGACGATAGCAGCAACGCGAGATTCAAGCCGGAGCGCATTCATGGCGACTTCATCTTTCACAGGAGAGTTGATGGGATCTAGGTTTATTTCCAGTCGACCAGTCTCCTCTTCAAAGTTCTGGCAAAATTCTGCAAGCACAACCACCGAGTCAAGACAACAGTCGGAGATCACAGTTAAAATGTCTGTTTGATACAAAAGATTACCTTCAAGCATGAGGAATAGCTTCTTGGCGAGTCCACCCAGATAAGCCTCCAGATCGTTCTTCTTTCCCACCAACTCACTGGCCTTGTCATTCAGGGCAATCTTGTCACTTTTCAGTCGACTGACCTCCTTGTTGGCAGCATCAAGAGCAGCTTTCAGATTGGTGTTTTCTTCTTCAAACTTGGTGACTGAAGCCAGCTTCTCATCTGCGAGCTTGGTCTTCTCTAAAGCCGCTTTCTGCATCTCAGCCAAGTCAAGGTCTTTCTTCTTCAGGGCATCCCTCACTTTGTCTGCAAAGTTACAGTGAGATCAGACTCTGAAACAAACGAGAGGCAAAGGCAGTCGTCGAAGGCCTCACCAAACATACCTTTAGCTTCCTCCTTCGCCTTTGTTAGGTTCTCTTGGGTCAGTTTCAGATCAAGCTCGAGCTGGATGTGTTTGTTCTCCAACTCAGTATAACGAGCCACAAGGTCGCAAGATTTCTACGAAGAACCAAGCGACAGATGTCAAAGACAATTCACTTGCGAATGACTAAGGAAAAAATCATAGCGTTTCTAAGACTACGGCCGAATACAAACATTCGACCATAGTCTCGGGGACTACACCCAGTGGGTGCACTCAGCGTGCCCCCACTAGTTTCATCAGTTAGAGTCGACCAGTCGACCAACAACAACAAAAAAAAACGGGAGGTGTTCTTCAGACTATAGTCGACTGCCAGCGGTCGACCACAGTCTTAGGACTACACCCAGTGGGTGCACTCAGCGTGCCCCCACCGGTCTATGAATCTATTCGACCTAGTCGAGTAAAGAAAAAACTTAAGACATAAAGACTATGGTCGACTACCAGCAGTCCACCATAGCCTTGGGGACTACACCCAGTGGGTGCACTCAGCGTGCCCCCACTAACCCGGAATTTCAATCGACACACCCAGCGGGTGTAGGACAAACTCTAGGAATTTCAGAAAGAAGAGTTTTCAGATGTCATATCCTAACAGAACAGGCAGCAACCGACTGACCTGAACATTACTCTGAAGAGCTGAACTGGCGTCATAGGCTGCCTGGCTGGCTTCTCGGATTGCCTTCACTTGCTCCATCATGACCCCCGCTTGGTGTATTGCTTCTTTAGCAGCACTAGCTTGGTCTTCTAGGACGTGGTAGGTTGAGAAAAGCGAGGGTTGAGCAGCACTTGACGATGAAGGACGAGCACTCGTCAACGACACTGCAAAGGTTACGGTAGGCCGAGTGACATTGTCTCCTCCACGACCAATGTCTTGGGTGCTGGCACGTCCTGAGTCGCCTTGCCAGCAGACGCTTTCTTGTTCCTTCTCTGCCTCAGTGGTTCCTCATCGTCGTTGTCGGGAAGGTCGATAACGACGTTAGATGAAGCTGCAGAAAAAGAATCAAAATTAGAGACAAGAAGCCAATTGACTGAAGACGGAACTACAAGAGTCATACCAGGTTTCGAAGTAACAACATCCTCCATCTCCTGATCTTCAGCTCTGGCCGAGGTATCAAAAGTAGCAGCACTGCAGTTCCAGAAGTCAGTCGGTTAGCTCATGAGTCGACCAAGAATAAGTTCATGTGGAACAGACAAACTCAAGCTACACCATTACCCTGAGATAGTGGGGATCACCATCTTCATCTTCGGCAAGACCTTCGCCGACTTCGACGGCGCCACTCGAGATTGCTTCGGAGCTTTCTCAGTCGGCACCTGAGAAGTAGTCCGAGGGCGCTTGGACAACTGCGTGACTGTTGCGACCCCTTACCACGCTCGGCCGCGGGATCATGGACAAGCTTCGAGCGTCTTTCCGAGCGAGGAGGTACAACTTCCTCCTCCTCCTCCTCTCTTCCTCCTCACCAGAGTCATCACCCTCATCATCGTCGTCAGCATCTGAATCCCACTCCTCCGGGCTTTCGCCCCCACTTCCTTCCTCCTCCTCAGTCGGCGTTTGTGCTCCATTGGGCATCGAGTATAACTCAGTGGTGGCCTGTCAGACAACAAAACAAAACAAAGGTCAATCGACCAATTCGCAGCGAAGCAGAATGAATAAAGCAAGATTACAATTGGAGATAAGTGGTCATACCGTGTCCGGTGTGTAGGTATAGTCGAGTGGTGGGATCCTCCTAGCCCCTCGAGGGTTGTCCTTATTCCCTGTGATTGCGGTCACCCACCTCTCCAGTGTGGCGTCGTCGACCGCTTCTGGATGGACCCAAGTGGTGTCTTCGGTACCACAGTACAGCCACATCGGGTGGCCACGGTACTGAAGCGGTTGGATACGCCGTCTAAGGAAGACCTCCAGAAGATCCATACCCGTCACTCCGTCCCTAACGAGTTGGAATACGCGCTCCATCAACATTTTTACCTGAGCTTTCTCCTCAGGAAGCACCTTCAGAGAAGAGGGTTTGTCCACTCGGTCCATGGAGAACGGAGGGACACCAGTCGACTGCCCCGGCGTCGACTCGTCTTGGCAATAGAACCAAGTCGACTGCCACCCTCTAACCGACTCAGGAAGGGTCATGGCCGGGAAAGTACTCTTGTTCCTCATCTGAATCCCAAGACCCCCACACATCTGGATAACCTTAGTCCTCTCATCTCCGGACTCGCCTTTTTCATCGTCTGTGAGCGAGAGGTGAATATGTGCTTAAAGAGACCCCAGTGTGGTCGACAACCCGGGAAGTTCTCGCACATGGACACGAAAGCAGCAAGATAGGCAATGGAATTGGGAGTGAAATGGTGGATTTGTGCCCCAGAGAAGTTCAGAAACCCTGGGAAGAAAACACTCGGCGGCAGAGAGAATCCACGGTCTACATGAGTGGCTAGGAGAACGCACTCACCCTCCTGCGGCTGCGGTTGACACTCGGTCCCCGGAAGCCTTGCTGACCCGTGGGGGATCAGACCCTCGTTGGCCAGGTCCTTGAGATCTGTCTCGGTGATGGTTGAGCAGATCCAATCCCCTTGGACCCAACCTTTTGGCAGGCGGGACCTTGACGAAGATCCGCCCCGACTGGACGCTCTCCCCTTCGCTTTCCCCTCCGCCATCGCCTTCTTCGCGTGCTCCAAGGCCACCGTCTCCTCCTTCACCATTGTCGCCGGCGAAGCACGCAAGGAGTGGATAGGCAAAGGCGAGAGCAGGCACAGCGGGCGGAGGCAAAGAGGGCAGAGAGGAGAATGAGAAGGCACTGTTCAAAAACCCTCGCCCGACGCTTTATATAAGGACACTTCCAAGTGGCTGACAAGTAGGCCCGGGCGGTCCTGTTACATCCCGAAACAGTCGCGCACGCATGATATGTGGCGAAAAAGGCGGCACGGAAATCGAGGCGCCCATGCCTTATCCCATTCGAGTACCGCGGTCCGCCCCGCTTCACGCGCTTCCCAAAATTCGGATCCCACAAAATCCGCTAACGGCAGATCAATCTGTCAGACGATAGATTTCCTACGATCCGTCGCTCGGAAGTTCACTAAGTTCAAAAGTTCACTCGACAGAAGAAAGGAATGGATCAAGGCAACTGAAAGAAAGGTTAATGCCAACGCCAAAAAAGAAAAATCACTGATCCAGGTTACGACATAATCAGAGCATGGAAAATAGGTCGGAGAAAATTATCAACTCCTTCCTCACTCGAACCTCGATCCATTTGGGGGCTAATGATGAAGTCATGTACCTAGGGTAGGGTCATGGACCTATCTAGGATACCCTACCCAACGACATTCTTAGAAGAAGCTACCTTCCAGTCGACCAAGAGGGACTTCACTCGACGAACTCAAGGACACTCGACGATGAAGATAGCCACTCGACCATGAAGTTAACCACTCGACGGCCAGGAGACCTAAAGTCACTCAGCACGCAACGGTCTGTCATTAAGTAGCTTTAATAGTCTTCATGGCACTTTATAAGGGCGTTACCTGTAACCCCCTGTCTTCATGTACTTTAAACCCTGCATAACTGAGGGCCGGAGGGGTCTGGCGAACTCTATATAAGCCACCCCCTCCTCAGTGTAAAGGGTTCGCACCCCTGTAACTCATACGCACATAATCCAGTCGACCGCCTCCGGGCTCCGAGACGTAGGGTTGTTACTTCCTCTGAGAAGGGCCTGAACTCGTAAAACACTCGTGTGTACAACTACTCCATAGCTAGGATCTTGCCTCTCCATACCTACCCCCCATTCTACTGTCAGACTTAGAACCACGACAGTGATAGCTATTATTCATCATTATCCTATGGTGTGAATTTGCGAGTACATTCAATGTACTGACCTACACGGCTGCAACGTCTCATGTTGCAGGATTCTTGCGACGAGTAAGTGATACATTAGGGTTACGATTCCTACACTCGACTTTGCCGTTGGTGTTGATGGGAATCCATAACCTTGTTGTTTCTTCCGCTTTATGGATTGAGGTAATAGTATTTATGTTACATTTTACATGTGATTTCCCTCTATTATAAATCTTTGAGTAATGTGTGTGTGTCAGCATACCGATCCAGGGATGACACTTAAGCACACAGACTTCGATCCATTCGGGCCGGGTCGCTACAAGATGGTATCAAAGCACATGTTGGCTGTAGGACGTGACCCTAGAGACTGGCAAGCCCATAGGAAAGATTTTCTCAAAAACTTTATTTTTCAAAAAGATCTTTTACCTCTCTTATTTTTTGAGATTTATCAAATATTCCTTTTAGTTAGACCATACCCCTTTCCCCTTTTGACCACACGAAGATACGACTGATGAGACCACTCCAAGAAGTACAAGATATCGGACAACTAAGACCACTTTGGAATAAAGAGGATTTTTACCGTGCATTACAATGATGGAAACTACAACGGTTGAAGATTTGAAAGACTAGGAGAATTTGAAGGCTTTGTAGAATTTCCAGATTGGTATGACCTAGGAAGGCTACCTAATAGAATTTGCCAGACTATTGAAGCTGTCAATACCCGAGAATCAAGGTGTGTAGGAGAAAGACCTGAACATGGAGCATTAAAACTCGAAGTTTTTGTCAAGAAAAACCCCAAGACAGGAGATGTCAACTATGGAATGATAGCTCATGGCAATGACAAGGACAGAAACAAGGTCATTCATGATGTTATCGCCCGCTTATGATATTGTCACCGTACTGAGTTGAGCATGCATTTTCTTCGGAAGGATTGGATGAAAAAATGGCTAATGGAGCACCTATCAGCAAAAGATGAAGTTTTAACCTTAGCTGGTGTATCACCAGGATCTGGAGTACTACATCAAGAATAAGGGTGGACCTTTAGGAATTCGTATTTGACAAGGAAGTATTTCGTGAAGAACTCATGACCCAGAAGCTGAAAGTAGCCAAGTTGGAGGAGCAAAACCTCGAGATACCGGAGATTCGTCAGGAACTAAAGGACAATAGGACCATGGTTCATGCCAAGGATGTTGAAACCCAGATGTTTGGAACACAATTCCAGAATATTAAAGGATGTCATGAGAGACTTCGCGTCAACAGAGATGATCTGGCAAAAGAACTTGAGAAGGACAAGCACGATCAGAAGAAGCCATCGGAGGCATGAACAAGAAGAGTTTGGCAACTTTGAAGATTTATTGACCTTTAGAAGACCAAACCCTTATTATATACTTACGTTAGATGCGACGATTGTGAGCTATCATTAGTTTGATGTTTTTTCGACAGCCGCAAAATAAAATCTGTCTCTTCAAAACTATTGTTTGTGTTGCTATATCCCTCTCTATCTCTCTTATTCGGGTCGGGTCGCTTCAATATGGTATCAGAGCACATGTTGGCTATAGGACGTGACCCTAGAGACTGGCAAGCCCATAGGAAAGATTTTCTCTAAAAACTTTATTTTTCAAAAAGTTCTTTTACCTCTCTTCTTTTCTGAGATTTATCAAATATTCCCTTTTAGTTAGACCATACCCCTTTCCCCTTTTGACTACATGAAGATACGACTGATGGGACCACTCCAAGAAGTACAAGATATCGGACAACTAAGACCACTTTGGAATAAAGAGGATTTTTACCGTGCATTACAATGATGGAAACTACAACGGTTGAAGATTCGAAAGACTAGGAGAATTTGAAGGCTTTGTAGAATTTCCAGATTGGTATGACCTAGGAAGGCTACCTAATAGAATTTGCCAGACTATTGAAGCTGTCAATACCCGAGAATCAAGGTGTGTAGGAGAAAGACCTGAACATGGAGCATTAAAACTCGAAGTTTTTGTCAAGAA
Source organism: Triticum aestivum (assembly GCF_018294505.1). Lineage (NCBI taxonomy): Eukaryota > Viridiplantae > Streptophyta > Magnoliopsida > Poales > Poaceae > Triticum > Triticum aestivum. Next base: position 488,071,370 of record NC_057801.1, on the reverse strand, counting down.
AAACCCCAAGACAGGAGATATCAACTATGGAATGATAGCTCATGGCAATGACAAGGACAGAAACAAGGTTATTCATGATGTTATCGCCCGCTTATGCTATTGTCACCGTACTGAGTTGAGCATGCATTTTTTCGGAATGATTGGATGACAAAATGGCTAATGGAGCACCTATCAGCAAAAGATGAAGTTTTAACCTTAGCTGGTGTATCACCAGGATCTGGAGTACTACATCAAGAAGAAGGGTGGATCTTTCGAAATTCGTAATTGACAAGGAAGTATTTCGTGAAGAACTCAGGACCCAGAAGCTGAAAGTAGCCAAGTTGGAGGAGCAAAACCTCGAGATACCGGAGATACGTCAGGAACTGAAGGATAGTAGGACCATGGTTCATGCCAAGGATGTTGAAACCCAGAAGTTTGGAACGCAACTCCAGAATATTAAAGGACGTCATGAGAGACTTCACGTCAACAGAGATGATCTGGCAAAAGAACTTGAGAAGGACAAGCACGATCGGAAGAAGCCATCGGAGACATGAACAAGAAGAGTTTGGCAACTTTGAAGATTTATTGACCTTTAGAAGACCAACCCCTTATTATATACTTACGTTAGATGCGACGATTGTGAGCTATCATTAGTTTGATGTTTTTTCGACAGCCGCAAAATAAAATCTGTCTCTTCAAAACTATTGTTTGTGTTGCTATATCCCTCTCTATCTCTCTTATTCGGGTCGGGTCGCTACAATATGGTATCAGAGCACATGTTGGCTATAGGACGTGACCCTAGAGACTGGCAAGCCCATAGGAAAGATTTTCTCTAAAAACTTTATTTTTCAAAAAGTTCTTTTACCTCTCTTCTTTTCTGAGATTTATCAAATATTCCCTTTTAGTTAGACCATACCCCTTTCCCCTTTTGACTACATGAAGATACGACTGATGGGACCACTCCAAGAAGTACAAGATATCGGACAACTAAGACCACTTTGGAATAAAGAGGATTTTTACAGTGCATTACAATGATGGAAACTACAACGGTTGAAGATTCGAAAGACTAGGAGAATTTGAAGGCTTTGTAGAATTTCCAGATTGGTATGACCTAGGAAGGCTACCTAATAGAATTTGCCAGACTATTGAAGCTGTCAATACCCGAGAATCAAGGTGTGTAGGAGAAAGACCTGAACATGGAGCATTAAAACTCGAAGTTTTTGTCAAGAAAAACCCCAAGACAGGAGATATCAACTATGGAATGATAGCTCATGGCAATGACAAGGACAGAAACAAGGTTATTCATGATGTTATCGCCCGCTTATGCTATTGTCACCGTACTGAGTTGAGCATGCATTTTTTCGGAATGATTGGATGACAAAATGGCTAATGGAGCACCTATCAGCAAAAGATAAAGTTTTAACCTTAGCTGGTGTATCACCAGGATCTGGAGTACTACATCAAGAAGAAGGGTGGATCTTTCGAAATTCGTAATTGACAAGGAAGTATTTCGTGAAGAACTCAGGACCCAGAAGCTGAAAGTAGCCAAGTTGGAGGAGCAAAACCTCGAGATACCGGAGATACGTCAGGAACTGAAGGATAGTAGGACCATGGTTCATGCCAAGGATGTTGAAACCCAGAAGTTTGGAACGCAACTCCAGAATATTAAAGGACGTCATGAGAGACTTCACGTCAACAGAGATGATCTGGCAAAAGAACTTGTGAAGGACAAGCACGATCGGAAGAAGCCATCGGAGACATGAACAAGAAGAGTTTGGCAACTTTGAAGATTTATTGACCTTTAGAAGACCAACCCCTTATTATATACTTACGTTAGATGCGACGATTGTGAGATATCATTAGTTTGATGTTTTTTCGACAGCCGCAAAATAAAATCTGTCTCTTCAAAACTATTGTTTGTGTTGCTATATCCCTCTCTATCTCTCTTATTCGGGTCGGGTCGCTACAATATGGTATCAGAGCACATGTTGGCTATAGGACGTGACCCTAGAGACTGGCAAGCCCATAGGAAAGATTTTCTCTAAAAACTTTATTTTTCAAAAAGTTCTTTTACCTCTCTTCTTTTCTGAGATTTATCAAATATTCCCTTTTAGTTAGACCATACCCCTTTCCCCTTTTGACTACATGAAGATACGACTGATGGGACCACTCCAAGAAGTACAAGATATCGGACAACTAAGACCACTTTGGAATAAAGAGGATTTTTACCGTGCATTACAATGATGGAAACTACAACGGTTGAAGATTCGAAAGACTAGGAGAATTTGAAGGCTTTGTAGAATTTCCAGATTGGTATGACCTAGGAAGGATACCTAATAGAATTTGCCAGAGACTATTGAAGCTGTCAATACCCGAGAATCAAGGTGTGTAGGAGAAAGACCTGAACATGGAGCATTAAAACTCGAAGTTTTTGTCAAGAAAAACCCCAAGACAGGAGATATCAACTATGGAATGATAGCTCATGGCAATGACAAGGACAGAAACAAGGTTATTCATGATGTTATCGCCCGCTTATGCTATTGTCACCGTACTGAGTTGAGCATGAATTTTTTCGGAATGATTGGATGACAAAATGGCTAATGGAGCACCTATCAGCAAAAGATGAAGTTTTAACCTTAGCTGTTGTATCACCAGGATCTGGAGTACTACATCAAGAAGAAGGGTGGATCTTTCGAAATTCGTAATTGACAAGGAAGTATTTCGTGAAGAACTCAGGACCCAGAAGCTGAAAGTAGCCAAGTTGGAGGAGCAAAACCTCGAGATACCGGAGATTCGTCAGGAACTGAAGGATAGTAGGACCATGGTTCATGCCAAGGATGTTGAAACCCAGAAGTTTGGAACGCAACTCCAGAATATTAAAGGATGTCATGAGAGACTTCACGTCAACAGAGATGATCTGGCAAAAGAACTTGAGAAGGACAAGCACGATCGGAAGAAGCCATCGGAGACATGAACAAGAAGAGTTTAGCGACTTTGAAGATTTATTGACCTTTAGAAGACCAAACCCATGTTATATACTTACATTAGATGCGACGATTGTGAGCTGTCATTTGCTTGATGTTTTTTTGACAGCCTCAAAATAAAATCTGTCTCTTCAAAACTATTGTTTGTGTTCCGTGTATCCCTCTCTATCTCTCTTATCTCACCCAAAAACCCTTGGAACCAATAGAGGATGAATGGAGATGAACTCACATTTCCGGGACCGCTAACTCAATTGGAGATGGACCGATGGATTCAGAACATGGAAGGTCACATGAAGAATGACACTATAGCCCGAAAGGATATGGCCCAGCATGCTCTTCAGTGCTTTGAAAGAGGTGCTACTACTAGGTGGAGGATGTACCAAAACATCAATGGATGGCAAGGAGTAACCACTTGGAAGGAATTTAAATTGACTTTTCTAAAGTCTCGTCTTATGTCCCCGAATTTGAAGCCTTATGGAAATGATATGAATAAACTCTGTGCATGCAAGCTTTGTGGAGAAATAGGACACAACCATAAAGAACACAAGGATGAATGCCCTAATTGTGAAGGAATTCACCCAGCTAAAGAATGCCCAACTAGGTAGGTCACTTGTTTCTTGTGTGAAGGGAATACCCACTACCCTACTCAGTGTCACATTACCCCATGGTACAAAGTACCATCCAGCAGAAGAAGGAAACAACGAAAGGAGCCCTCGTGGAAATTTTAGAAGAACCTGTGATGAAGGAAGAGGTGGAGGACACATCCGAAGAAGACCCAATTAAACCATGCACCAAGTCATGTTATTCTTGTCGAGAAGAAGGACACATCTCCCAAAATTGTCGGAATGGGGACCTAGTAGAATTCCCGACAGAGGAAGTAGAGTGTGACCCACATGAAATAGAAGCCCTAATTGAAATGGGAAAGTTCATGAAGAGAAATAGATCGGATTCCAAGAAGGACCTGTGTCATATCATATGTTTTAGGTGCAAAGATTCAGGGCACTACTTCAGCGGTTGCCCGAAAAGGAAGCCGAGGACCTTAGGAGGCTATGTGATCACAAGGAAACCATGAGACTTGTCAGAAGTAATATGTTTTCGTTGTAATGAAGTAGGGAACTTTGCCAAGGATTGTCCTAATGAGAAGGAGGCTTGTGCAAAATAGTTGAGTTAGCAACAAAAGAAATGTAGTAGTAATAGGGGGAACATTTCTTTCGAGGTGTTGAGTTGAGGTATCTAATGGAAATGCAGGAGATTGTAATAATTTGAGAATCAATAAAGTTAGCATCATTGGTACTAATTTGGATTTTATGAAGAAAGATTTTGACCATTTTCGAGGATATGAGAAATATGGTCTATGGAAGAATTGGAGCATTTTTAAGGGTGGTAGTAAATGTGAGAACCCTTGACCCCTGGAAAACATAATGATATCCCACGAGTAGACTTCGGACAAAATAAGTACAAGTTTTATCTCGATACGCGGGGTACCCCAAGAATATGAAGGGATGAAGTACTATTGGATATAAAGGAGGTATAATGGTGGTAATATGGAGCAACTATAACTCCATGATGAGTCTGAGTAATCACATCTTAGTTTGGTACCAATAGAAGGAAGGGAGACAGTACAATTGGATGGATTTAAGAATGTTGGGAAGTTGGATGTTGGAATAATGATCTGTTGCCCCTGATGATGAGTTCAAGGTTTACACGTAACGAGATGGGCCATGACCCATAGGCCCCAGGACCTGCCAAGAAGCAAGCTCACTCTTGCCGAGGGAAAAACCCTGGAAGAGGATATGCCTTTATCAACAAACGATCTTATAGGAGTTACGCAAAACCTGAGAGTTGTGAAGGAACGATAGATGTTTGTTTGGCTTGCAGAATCCATGTATTTATCCGAACTTGGTCCGTCGACCAGAGAAATTCTGCAATGCTTGTGAGGATGACCGAGTGCTGGAATGCGAGATTCGCTAAACCATATACAAGTTAATGATTTGGGTGTGGGATGGATTGATCACCATACCAGCTTACTCTTATTATTCTTCTTGCTATATGGGTTGGTAAATCTTAGTGACTTACCCATAGTAGAGAGACGACAATATTAAACCTTGTTTGAACCTTAGAATGTATGACAATTATTCCCCTTGTAAAAGGCAGCTGTTGCCAAACGTAGGTCATACGGTGAGAATGAAGCCCAGACCCATTTCCTACAAGAGAAACCATAAATTGTTGACCACCATGAGAATACGATAGTTGTATAGTATTGGCGCTAGATCCGTCATCTAAGAAGACCCAGTCTCGGAAGAACCTTACCAAGATAAAAGGACAGAATAATTGAGGAAAAAAAGGTTATGCCACTATCGGAAGAGCCCAGAGAAGGAATTATCCTGAAGATCGGAGAATATTGACTCTGTTAACAAAAAGGATGGAGTACATGAGTTTTGATGGAACCGTAACCATGTTCCTAAGGGTGATAGTACCCCAAACCTTTGTGACGATCAATGGATTTTGAGGAGACCCTCGGACCAAACCTAATTCTTGCTAGCCTCTCCGAATCTCGAGGACGAGATTCATTTTAAGGGTGGTAGGTTTGTAACATCCCAAAATTCTAAAATTTTGGAATGTTATATTAAATAGACAGTTTTGATTGTCTGTTTGATTGTGGTGTCGTTGCTTGTGTGAATTTGAGTGAAATTTGAAACTTTTGAAAGTTAAATGAGAGGGAATAAAATGTCTTTCCCAAACTTTCATCTTGCATTTCTGATCTCCATGAATTCAAAATATTTTCATCACAAAACCCTAGAGTGAAGTTGATATGACTTCTTCCATTTAAATAAATGAAACGAGTTCTGAAAAGATTTGAATTTCATTTGGAAATATGTCCAATTCAGAAACTTTAAGCAACCCAATGATTTTCATGAGAGAAGATAAAATGACTTCTTCAAATTGTATGAAATATGAGATGGAAGTTCAAAAGAATCAAATTTAAAGTCCCTTTGAAATTATTTTCAATTTGGAGTTATTTGGGTTTTAATCAAATTATTTTTATCTAGAAATAGAATATATGGAAATTAGGGTAAAATGATTCCCTACATTAGAAAAATGGAGAGAAATAAATTTGAAATCAGTTTAGTATTTTAAAAATGATTTTTATGAGATTTTATTGCAGCAGTCACACTATTTGATTTATTTGAATTTTCTGGAATTTATTTGACTCTAGGAAAATGTTTAGGTTGTAGAAAATCTTATTATGAAATTTTTGATATATAATATGCCTATAAAAGTTTTTATTTTATTTTTTTATTCAATTTTCCTTTCTGTTTCTATTTTTTTAAACTGTACGTGCGGCCCAATTTTATCCGTCGCCCATGTGCACAGTGCACCCAGGCCGGCCCATATTGTATTTTTATTTTTTGGCTATGTTTGCAAAAAATATATTTTTCTTTTTCTTAATTTTTTTGTGTCTGAGAAAAGAAAAAAACTACCGCACGCACCCGCGCAGCCGGCCGACCGAAGCTTTAGGCGCATGCGTTTTTCTCTTCCCTTTTCTATATTTCGTTTATGTTTACTCCCACATTGCCTAGATTTTGACCCCTAAAACTCTTTTCCATCTATAAATATAGATTCATAGAGCCTTTAAAAATCATCCGATTTGGATTAAATCACTATTTTGGTTTAACTAGATTCGTTAAAAAAATTATAGATTCATAGAGCCTTCAAAAATCATCCAATTCGGGTTAAATCAATATTTTGGTTTGACTAGATTCATTAAAGAAAAATATTTTTTTCTCCTCTCCGGTTTAACTTCTAGAAGTCGTGCCCTGTGTGTGAAGTCGTCTTTTCTCTACCTTATAAAGGTATCTTTCTTCGTAATTTTTTTATATACTTTTGTAGCTTATTATATTTAGACTAGTGTACGGTAGAATAATTAGATTTATATATTAGTCTCTGTATTTGCATTTTAAGACTAGAATTCTTTTTTTTTCGAGGGTACGCCAAAGGCGTACCATAGCTTTATAGGAGGAGAGAAAAATATTTACAAGAGAGGTTTAGTTGCTAGTCACGAGGTCACAAGTCGACCATGACATCGCCTCCACTCCACTCCCTAAACGCGATGTGCTACTAGGCTACGTACTCCACTCCAGTGGCTCCTGCCGTCCTCCAATTATGTAGATCCTGAAAGATAGCCTCAGTTACGCCAAAGACATCTAGCATACTATTCCTACCAAAGACCCTAGCATTTCGCTGTTTCCACAAAGACCAACATATTAACATGACCGTCGTATCAAAGCCTTTCCTGCTCCTCTTGGCTAGCCGCTTCCTTGCCCGCGCTCACCAGTCAGTGATCTGAGACTGCGTCGAAGGACACAGTGTTTGGTCCACGCTGATCCTGGCAAAGCAAAGGTGCCACACGTGCCTAGTGTACACGCACTATAGCAAGATGTGATCCACCGTATCCTCCTCCTGGTCACAAAGGTAGCATGGGGATGTTTGGTCTTGTAGCCCATGCCTAGCTCTCCTGACTAGAATTCTTTTATCCGTAGTTATTTTTCCTCCGTAAAATGGCTTGGCCCTGATTTTTCAAATAGCCATAACTTTTTACTCATTGATCCAAATTAGATAAAACCAGTGTCTATAGTTTCGTCTTGTTTTCAACTTTTTGAAATTTTCAAATTTTCAAATTTGTTTAGATTCATATTCAAACTTCTTTTAATCATAACTTGAGTTTTGTAAGTCCGATTTGGTTGATTCCTTTTGCAAATCGAAGCTCTTGGCCTAAACTTTCTGATAAGACCAAATCCACTCAATTTTGGTACTGTTAGAAATTGTTTTCTATTACAAGAGTTAATTTCTTATTTTCGAAGTTTTCCGAGATCTTTTCTTCGAATTTTATGCTTGAGTGCATATGTATGCAATTGCTTGCTCTTGATAGATTGAACGGAGTGTGACGAGCAGAACTATCAGGAATTATGAGTGTGAATCATCTTCTTCAACTGTACAAGACAAGTTCACAATTTGATCATATCCCTTTACTACCCAGTTTTATGCATTAGTCTCAACCATCAAACATTGCATGAGTAGGTTTGATAACATGTGGGTATAGGAAAGTAGTTGATGAGGTAGGAACATATTGCCTTATATTCAAACCCTTGGGTGTTACTACTTATGCTTATAGTGCTATGCTATGCTCGTAGACGTGGTTTGGTTTTGAGAGAATTCATGAAAGATGTGAGAGTTATTGTTAATTAAGGGTTTAACTTAAGGTGGCTAATTTAATACACATTTGGGTGGATTGGTTGGGGCACCCTGGAGCACCCAGTGGTTTGCCCGGGCACCTGGAGAACCCAGTGTTTGCCCAAGGGGATCCCGGAGTACCCGTGTGATCATCCTATGGAATGCCACCCAGGCTCAAAGGGATCATAAGATTATTCATACTAGAAACTTCCGTGTGCAGCCACAAGCCATTATGGGCTCTGGCATAGTTTGAGTAAGTTGCGTGAGCTCTCGAAGGGGTAGGCTAGCATATGTAGGGGATGTAGGTGGTACTGTCTACCCAGAGTAAAGAGTTAATGTTTCTGAAAGACTGTGTCTCGGTCATCCATTTCTCAAACATCATGAAGTGCGAGAAATCCAACGGAGGAGATCGAGTCTTGTGGGAAAAAGTGCACAAACCTCTGCAGAGTGTATAAACTAATCATTATTAGCCGTGTCCCTGGTTATGGACATCTTGAGTATGTGGTTCTTAAATTATTGATTTGATCTCATCACGTTACTTCATGAATTTATTGGGTTAATGATGATACTTTGAATTGGGATTGAGTTGGGGTTACCTTCTCAATATTTTCGACAAACCTTGTAGTTAAATAAATATATTCCTTTGTTGTAGGGAAAAATTGGCTTTATGCAAAAATTAAACTTAGAGCCTCCACTAGCCAAATATGCATGTAGTGATAGCTATTATTCATCATTGTCCTATGGTGTGAATTTGCCAGTACATTCAATGTACTGACCTACACGGGTGCAACATCTCATGCTGCAGGATTCTTACGACGAGTAAGTGATACGTTAGGGTTACGATTTCTACACTCAACTTTGTCGTTGGTGTTGATGGGAATCCACAACCTTGTTGTTTCTTCCGCTTTATGGATTGAGGTAATAGTATTTGTGTTACTTTTACATGTGGTTCACCTCTGTTATAAATCCTTGAGTACTGTGTGTGTTAGCATACCGATCCAGGGGTGACACTTAAGCACACAGACTTCAATCCATTCGGGTCGGGTCGCTACACCATCTAAACTAATTAACTGTGGAAGCTTCAAAGGTAAATGAGTCCATCAACTCCAACAGCATAGCTGAGTGCAAGGCAACGACCTATCGCACCTTATTCGTCGTTTGAGTAGTCTGCAACATGAGACATTGCAGCCGTGTAGGTCAGCACATTGAATATGCTGGCAGAGTTACACTGTAACTTAATGAATGCAAGAAAGTATATCTACATGCAATATTTGGCTGGTGGCGGCTCTAAGTTTATGATTTTGCATAAAGCTAGTTTTCCCTGCAACAAAGGAATACATTTATTTAACTACTCCCAAGTTGTTCCAATATTTGAGCAGGTTCCCCCAATCTCAAAATCCCAAATAAACAAGTATCATCATTAACCCAATTCAATTAATTAGAGAGTGATGAGATCAATAATAATATCCAATTCCAGATACTCAAGCTGTCCATAACCAGGGTGTCGGGGGTTGGGTGCGACATATGCCAAGGGATGGCTTATCATGGTGGGAGCGAGTAGATCGTCGCCCGTGCCCGGAAGCGGGATAAGGCATAGACACGAACGCCGGCGTACTTTACCCAGGTTGGGAGCTCTCCTTGGAGATAATACCCCTACTCCTGCTCTGCAGGGTCTCCGCATGATCACTAAGGCACTAGTGACTACAAGGTGCTCCTCGAGCTGTATGCTAGAGGTTGAACGAGGCAAGGCTAGCTCTCTTCTTCCTCTAGGTATGGGTCTAGGTCTATCAGGTTCGGAACCCTTTGCATGGGTGGCCTGGGGGGCTTATATAGGCCTACCCCCAAGGGTACAATGGTAACTCGGCCGGGCTCTGGGCCCAGCTGTCAGCGTCTCTGGTCGCCGGCTTCTTCGCCAGCAGCTGGGTCCCGCCGCCTGGCGGGCCCTCCGACCTGTCCGGTACGGAGCCGACAGGCCGCGTCCGCCGCTGGTGGGTCTGGTTGGTGGCTGATCACTGTAGCCATGGTGCTAATGACGTGGGCTTGGTCAGGGGAGCGTGGCTACAGTCCCGCCACCTGGTGGGAGATCACTGTAGCCACACCGCCCCTCGTCTGGTTGATGTCATACTGTCCTTGGGGGGAGGGTCCGGCCGCCTGCTTGGGGCCGGCCTCCCATAGTTCCGACTGGTCCTGCGTTGGCCGCCTTGCGGGCTCTCCCTGCCCAATAGGGCCCGCCGCCTGCGGGCCGTACCGAGAGGCCGTCATGGGTACAGGGCTTCATCGGTCAGTAGTGGCGTAAAGGGGGAATGGCAACAGTGCCATGTCGTGCGGGGATCTCCACCGGTACAGGGCACCGTAGCCACGCCAATCCCGGGATCCGGGGGTACGGGGCTACGCTGTAGCCTCACCCAATTGACATGGGCACATACTCTAAGGTCGCCTGGTGGCCGCCTGCTTGAGGCCGGCCTCTTTGGAGGCCATCTGCTAGGAAGCGGCTTGTCTTGGTGTCGTCTGCCGGCGCTAGGACACCTTCGAGCAGCCGGCCCTCTGGGCCAGCCGACCACCAGAAGGCGGTGCTCCATTCTGGAGCCTTGTGGGTCGAAGCCGGCCCAATGTCTTAGAAACCTCAAGCACTCGGCTACGCCTACCCGTAGCCCAATACTCCGACAGTAGTCCCCGAAGCCGACGAGGTGCCGCGGCCGATCGGTTGTGAAGTCTCGGCGGCTTCCCTCCTCGCCGTGCTCTGGTGGAACGCTCAGTCTGCCTTGTGGAGTGCCGACTGCTTGGAACTGTTTTGATAAGGCAGACTCATTCACTGGTTTTGAATATTGAGGCCGGAAATAGGTGGCATGCCTTCTAAGCTTCCTCAAGCACGCCGCCCGCCACGCGCGCGCCATGCAGCGTGCGTCAGCCCGGCCAGCCTGCCACCTCACGCTCCTGATGGGACGTGATCAGGGGCCGGGCCTGCCACTACCCTGCCTCGGCGCGCGGGCGGATCCGCTGCAGCCGAGGCAGGCGGTTGCGACTCCCGCGGGAGTTACTGTGCAGTAACCCCGCGGAGTAATCGGGAAGGGGCGTGGGGTTGTGGGCGCAATTAATCCCACGATCCCTACGTCCCATCCCCTTGGCTTCGCCGCTCGGGGGCTATAAGTAGGGCGGCTGGGGAGTGAAGGAGCTTGCGCATTCCTCTCCCCGCCCCTCTTCTTCCTCTCCTCGCTGCTGCCTTCCTCATGCCGCAACAACGCCACGTCCTGCCACCGGCGAGTCCTTCTCCCCGTGCAGCTCTGCCTGGACGCCATGGCGCATGAGAGGGGAGGCGATTGGGACGGCTCGACAGTGATCGAGGACCACCTCACTTTCCTTCGGGCCACGTGCCGGATGTCGAACGCGGCCTTCGTCAAGGTGCGGGTGCCGGTGCGGGAAGAAATCTCGCCGACGCCGCAGGGGAACGAGCGGGTCGTCTTCCGCTCGCACTTCCTCCGCGGCTTCGGTCTTCCGGCGAGCAGGTTTCTTCGCACCTTCATGGATTTCTGCCATCTTAAGCCACACCACCTGACGCCCAACACCGTGACGCTGCTGTCCGCGTTCGTCACGGCGTGCTAGGGCTATCTTGGCGTTCCCCCCACCATCGACCCGTGGGGGGCCTGCTTCTACGCCAAGTTGGGCACCTCCGCCAAGAATACGGCGGCCGAGTGCGGCTCCTTTGTCGTCGTGCGCCGGCTGTTGAAGAAGAACGCCTTCCCCGTCATCAAGCTGTCACAGTCGATGAAACTATGGCAGCAATCTTACTTCTATGTCGAGAACATCGACCCGGCGGCCAACTGCCTCAACCTGCCGCTCTACGAGGTCGGCCCCCCAGTTGGTCCTCGGGCCAATTGGCGTTACAAGCCGAAGCCAGTGCCAGCCGAGACGACGACCGCCATCAACCGGCTCCGGGAGATGACGGGGGCGGAGGGCCTCATGGCGGCCGACCTGCTGCTGGCCTTCGTCGAGCGCCGGGTTCTGCCGCTCCAAAGACGCCCTCATCCGATCTGTCAGATGAGCGGGCACCGCGACCCCAGCCGGACATGCATGAAGGAGATGCCGCCTACTGAGGTGGCCCGGCTGGTGAACGAGGTCACCGACCTCAAGCTGTCAGAGGGCGCCTGGCAATTCGGCAAGGGGCCCAACTCCCGTGACAACCCGCCGCCAGCCATAAGTCTCCGAGCCCTTCCTTTTCTTTTTTAGCTCTTTCTTTGTCTTGATCTTGAGTGATTTTATTCCGGAATGTAGATCTACATGTCCTCGGCGACGGCCGCCGTCGTGGGGCCGGCTGTTGACTACCAGCCGGACCGGGAGGTGAGCGACATGGACGACCTCGACCTGGGGGCAGCCGCCTTGGAGGACGACACTGTAGGTGGCGGCGACGGAGCATGCGGCTCCGAAGATGGGGGCGGCATGGAGACTTGGCCTGACGACGATGATGACGAGGATGAGCCGCGCCCTGCACGTGATGGCGCCAACAACAGCGCGGGCCCCTCCACCGGGCCGGCCGCTCGAGGCGGCAAGTGCAAGCGGAATCAGGGCGCTGTCCTGTTCAGCAGCGCCCCGAAAAAGCCCAAGAATCCGGCCGCCGCGACCAGGCGGAAAGAGGCCGCGGCGAAGGCGGCCAAGTTCCAGAAGCTGCCGAAGGTGCCTCCCATGGTGTTACCATAAGTACCTTTTTCTGTCCATTCCTTTAGGTTTTCTCTTAGTGATTCGGCATGAGGTTCCTTTGCTTTGTTTCTATCTCAGAGCCCCGCTCTCCCTCGACAAGTCGACTGCCGCCTCGGTCATCAGGTCGGCGGAGACTTCTGCCACCACCCGGCAGGTCGACCCAGCCGCCCACCTCCGGGAGGCACAGGAACGAAACGCGCGGGAGGTGCGCGAGGAGCAGGAAGCCGCCCTCCTGGAGAAGGCGGAGGATAACAAGGCGGCAACGTCTGTACTGCTGAAGCTCGCGGAGGCGGAAGCTGCAGCCGCGGAGAGAGAGCGGCTGGCGGAAGCCAGGCTCCGCCAGGAGCCGCTGGTCGACACTCCCTTGAGCTCCGTGCCTCCTCCGCCAGAATTTGTGGGGTCGACCGGGGAAGCCGGCGGCGACCACCCGGTCATGGAGCGGGAAGGCGGCGATGTCGCCATGCCGGACGTCTTCATGTCTCCTCCGCTGCAGGCTGTCGAGACGAGGGACACGTAGCCGGACGCCCCGCTGGTGCGGACAACCAGGAACGAGGTGGCGACGGGCCCAACTCCTGAGGCTCGCATGCCCGTGCACCGTCGTCTTGCCAGGGCGGCCTCGGTGCCGCGAAGACTGGAGGCCGGTGTCGCGAGCTCGTCTGCTCCCGACACCGAAGCGACCAACACCGCACCCTCCGGTTGGATGCGTGGAGGCGGCACGGGGGCGTTGAACCAGGCGGCCCTCGACGTCCAGGCCATGCTCTGGGCCGAAGCCGAAGCCCTCAAGCAGTGCAATGAGGCATTCCTGAGCTCGCGTGCGGCCATTCGGGTATGCTTCTACCCTCTTCGTTCTGTTCTTCTTATTCCTTGGTGGGGGCGCACTGGCGCACCCACTGGGTGTAGTCCCCAGGTTCCGGGCCGGCTGCTGAGCAGGCGGTCTGGAACCTTAATCTTGTAGGTGTCATGTGCTAATTCCTTCTGGCATCTGTTCTCATAGGATTACCACAATATTCGTGCATCCACCTTCAACTCCGGCGTCCGGGAGCTAGAGAGGCAGACGTGCACTTGTCGGAGAGTTGGAGTAAGTTTGGATTTCCTTTCCTGCGGGGGCGCGCTGGCGCACCCGCAGGCTGTAGTCCCCGATGTTCGGGCCAACTGCTGAGCAGTCGGGCCGAATCTCCCCAACAAACGTATTTATTTATTTGATTGCTGGTAGCTTCTGTCTTCTGCGGGGGCGCGCTGGTGCACCCGCGGGCTGTAGTCCCTGAGATCCGGGCCGACTGCTGAGCAGTCGAGCTAGATCTCCCCAGCAACCGCATTCCTTCCTTTTTCAATTTTTGACATCTTTCCCTTTCTTCTCTCTTGGCAGAGGCCAACGCCACCTTGCAGCAGCAGCTAGGTGAGGCCAACACCGCGCTACGCATCAAGGAGGCGGAGTGCATCAAGCTGGCCGAGGAGCAGGACCGACTGGTCACACAATTGGTGGAGCAGACAGAGCACCTCCAGACGGCTCAGCGGGAGGTGAAGACGAAGGAGACCGACCTCCTTGCTGAATTTGAGGTCGAGCGCTCCGTCTGGGCCGACAAGGAGGCTCAGCTGACTGTCGGCTTTGGCAACATTGAGGACATGGTTGACGGTACGCTTCCTTTCTTTTCTTTCTTTGAGCAGCCGGTCTCCGCCTGGGCCGACCATCTGTTTTAAGTTCTGTCTTCTTTACTATTTCGTCCAAGCAGACTTCTTCCCAGGCCACTCCGTCACCGCCAACCAGGCTATCAAGGCTTATCGCGAGGAGCGGAGGGCAGAGGGTGCGCAGATTGCCGCCAACGCCCCCCGAAATCTTAACGAGCAGCTCCTCAGCATCCAGGCCCGCCTTCGGCCAGCCCACCAGATGCTGCGCCGGCTTCAGCGTGTCGGAGCCCAGGCAATCTCCTCGCACACCCAATCAGATTGCCGACTGGCTAGAGGTGGCGGCCGGCCGCCTGGAGGCCTAGAAGGGCTCTACAGCTCGGGCCGGAGTGCGCCGAGCTCTGGAGTTCGTCAGGGCGTGGTACCCTAGGCTAGATTTAGCCCAGCTGACCATGTTCCGCTAGGAGGCGCTGGGGGAGCTAGTGGCGGTTGAAGGCGAGCTTGTCAAGCGGGCGGCAGCGATCGCTGAGTACACCGACACCAGCGCCTTCATCCCCGAGCTGGCTGAAGATGGCACCGAGGTACCGCCGGAGTTATTTGGGCTGAACCCTGAAGACGGCGAGGACTCGGCTGAGGTGATCGACTCCAGCGATGAAGGGGAGGAAACGGAGGACGAGGAAAGCAAAGAAGATGTGCCGGAGGTCAGAGGGGACGGCCAGCCCCAGCCTGATCATGCCTCGAGCAACGACCCATGCTCGGGTGCGCCAACCGCTGCCGAAGGCAACCAGGCGGAGACCAACCAACCGTCCGCTCCACCAGCCGGCACCGACAACTCTGCCGTCCAGCCATTCGCTGCCCTCACCGGTGTTGCTGACTCGACCGCCCCGCCAGAGCCCTCCGCCGCTCCTTAGGCCATCGCATTTACTTTCTGTTTTAATCGTTCTGGAAAAACTTGTTAAATTTACGCAATTCCACCTGCGGGGTGTATTTCAAACTTGTTGAATGCTGGCCAAGGGCCTTTTGCTTATGTAAATATGCCTTTAAGTGCCGACTTCCAACTTTTCTTGCTTTCTGCCTTTTGCCTTTTTCCTTGCCGCCCTTCCTTAGCTATCCCTTGGCCAGCCCAACAGCCGCTCTGCGGACTGCGGCTAGGCCAAGTGCTTAGCTATTTTTGGGAGGGCAAGTACTTAGCCGGCTAGAGCGTTGCCAAGGAAAGTAGGTGCCGGCCGGCCGACTGCTCAACAGTCGGTCGAGTAGGCGGGATGCCGGCTTCAGCTATGTGCGCCTTTTTTCCTTAGCCGTTTTTTCGTATGGGCACCTTTCTTGCAACTCTTGTCCGCCGTTCAGTCGCTCTGTGAGCTGCGGCTTCTAACAGGAGAAGTTTGCTGGTGCCAACATACTACTTATCCGGCTGCAGGAGGCGGCACATAGTAGAAGGCGGCGAGCCCCCCGGGCCGACTAGTCGGGCCCGGTGCCAGGCGGAATAGTGAAACAACACATTTATGGGCATAATTCTTATCATATAGATAAAGAGGGTAGTCCCCGAGCTCTTCTCAGGGGACCCGGAGTCTTCGTATTTAATACAAAAGGTAGCGTGGTACATACTGCTTTTAACTATAAAATCTTCGGAGGAGGTTTGCATTCCATGGCCTCTCCATCTCCTTGCCTGAGTCGTCTCTTTTGCGTGCTTTGGGTTTCTGAGCGTCGATCAGATAGTAGGAATCATTGCCTAGCACCTTGCTGACGATGAACGGGCCTTCCCAAGGCACCGAGAGCTTTTGCTGGCCGGATGTTCGTTGGATCAGCCGGAGCACAAGGTCTCCCTCTTGGAATGATCTTGGCTTGACCTTGCGATTGTAGTATCGGCGAAAACACTCCTGCTAGATGGCAGACCGGCTGAGTGCCAACAGCCAGCCTTCTTCCAGCAAGTCGACGCCGTCTTCTCGTGCTTCTTTGGCCTCCTCCTCGGTGTACATGGTGACTCGAGGGGAGTCGAATTCTATGTCCGTTGGGATGACAGCTTCGGCACCGTAGACGAGGAAGAAGGGCGTGAAGCCGATTGACTTGTTCGGAGTCGTAAGCAAGCTCCAGAGGATGGCCGGCAGCTCCTCGAGCCAGCAGCCGGTCGAACGCTCTAGAGGCTCGACCAGCCGGGGCTTGATGCCGGACAAAATTAGGCCATTTGCTCGCTCCACTTGGCCGTTTGACTGCGGATGGGCAACAGACGCTAGGTCCAGTCGGATGCCCCGCGTCGCGCTGAAACGGGCCAAGGCTCCCTTGGCAAAGTTCGTGCCATTGTCAGTGATGATGCTGTGTGGTACGCCGTACCGAGTGGTGATGTCGGCGATGAAGGTCACGGCAGTCGGCCAGTTCAACTTCTTGATTGGTTTTGCTTCTATCCACTTGGTGAACTTGTCCACAGCGACAAGTAAATGAGTCATGCCACCACGCGCCGTCTTGAATGGCCCTACCATGTCAAGTCCCCACACGGCAAACGGCCAGGCTATGGGAATGGTCTTGAGTGCAGAAGCCGGCAGATGTGGCTTAGATCGGAACTTCTGGCACCCTTGACACTTTTGGACTAATTATTTGGCTTCTTCTAGAGCAGTCGGCCAGAAGAAACCATGGCGGAAAGCCTTGGCAACAAGTGATCTTAAGGCCGCGTGGTAACCGCATTCGCCTCGATGGATATCCCTGAGGATTGCTTGGCCTTTGTCTGACTCCGCGCAGCGCTGATAAACGCCAGTGACACTTCGACGCACCAGCTCTCTATTGACGATGGTGTAAGCTGATGCCCGCCGTTGCACTTGTCGGGCCGAGATCTCATCAGTCGGCAGCTCCTTGTTCACCAGAAACTTGAGGATTGGTTGAGCCCAGGATGGTGCTGCTATTTCTTCGACTGCTATGACTGCAACTTGTATAAGGGCAGTTGGGCTGGGAGGCGGAGGGTTGGCTGCTACTTCTGCCTGCTGAACTGGAGAAGTCCCCGGGCTGACTGCTGCAGTCCCCGGGCCGGGCTCTGGAGTCCCTAGGCCGGGTGCGGCTGCTGCAGTCCCCGGGCCACCCGCCGAAGTCCCCGTGTCGGCTTGTGGAGCCCTCAAGTCGAATCTGATTGCTTCGGGAGGGGCCGGCAGGAAGATGGAATCTGATTCTGGTGATGGTTTGACAGACGGCTTGAGGAGGCGGCGCAGGGCGACGCCGGCTGGTATTGCTTGTCGGGTGGAGCCAATCCGTGCCAAGGCATTTGCTTGCTCGTTGTCGTTTCTTGGCACATGGAGGAACTCGCACCCTTCGAAATATCCACTAAGCTGCTGTATGAAGAAGCAGTAGCTCACCATATTTGCATCCTTGGCATCCCAGTCGCCTGATGACTGCTGGACCACCAAGTTAGAATCTCCATAACATAGGGTCAGGCGAATGCTGAGCTCCTTGGCAAGCCAGAGCCCGTGTATGAGTGCTTCATATTCTGCTACGTTGTTGGAGGTGGCAAAGTGGATCTGCAACACATATTTGAGCTTGTCGCCTTTGGGAGAGGTGAGGACAACACCGACTCCCAGGCCGGTGCGCATTTTGAACCCATCAAAGTGCATCCGCCAATGAGTGGAGTCTGGCGCTGGTGGCAAGTACTGGGTCTCGGCCCAGTCCACGAGGAATCCGGACATCGCTTGTGACTTGATGGCGGTGCGAGGCTAGTAGTGGATGGTGCAGGGGGCCAAATCTATGGCCCACTTAGCCACTCGGCTGGAGGCATCTCGGCTTCCAATGATCTCAGCAAGTGGAGTTGTGCAGACGACAGTAATTGGATGCTCTTGAAAGTAAGGCTTGAGCTTCTTGGCGGCGAAATGCACGCCATAGCACATCTTCTGATAGTGGGGGTAGTTTTGCTTGGAGGCGGACAATACTTCACTCAAATAATATACCGGCCTCTGGACAGGAAGTGCCTTGCCTTCCTCCTTGCGTTCCACCACTATGACTATGCTGACCACCCGACTGGTGGCGGCAATGTAAACGAGCATGGGCTCTTTATCAGTCAGAGCCGCCAGGACAGGGGGGGTGGTCAACGTCTTCTTGAGTTGACGGAAAGCTTCGTCCGCCTTGTCGTTCCACTCGAAAAAAGTGGTTTTCTTCATGAGCTGGTATAGTGGGAGAGCCTTCTCGCCCAGTCGGCTGAGGAAGCGGCTAATGGACCCCAGGCAGCCGGTGAATTTTTGTACGTCCAGCAGTCGGGTGGGAACTTCCATACTCTCAATTGCCTTGATCTTCACAGGGTTGCACTCTATGCCGCGCTCTGAGACCAGAAAGCCAAGAAGTTGCCCGGCTGGTACTCTGAAGACGCATTTCTCTGGGTTGAGCTTGATTTGAAATCAACGCAGGTTGTCGAATGTCTCTTTGAGGTCTTCTAGCAGCATGCCACGCTTCTCCGTCTTCACCACCACATCATCCACGTAAACATGGGCGTTTCTGCCGAGTTGCTTGAGGAGGCACTTCTGCATGCAACATTGAAACGTGGCGCCAACATTCCTCAAGCCAAACATCATCATCAGGTAACAGAAGGCTTCGAATGGTGTGATCAAGGCGGTCTTCAGCCTATCAGCTGGGTTCAACTTGATCTGATGGTATCCTGAGTAGGCATCCAAAAAACTCAGCAGCTCGCATCCGGCTGTGGAGTCTATCACTTGGTCGATTCTTGGCAAGGCAAAGGGGTCTTTCGGGCCAGCTTTGTTGAGGCTGGTATAATCAATGCACATGCACCATTGCTTTCTTCTTCAGCACAAGAACCGGGTTGGACAACCACACGGGAAAGAACACCTCCATGATGAAGCCGGCTGCCAGAAGCCGGGCTATTTCTTCTCGAACAACTCTTCTTTTTTCTTCCGATAGGCGGCGCAAGGGCTGCCTGACCGGCTTGACCTCAGGTCAGACGTGTAGCTTGTGCTCGACAAAATCCGTCGGGACACCCGGCATGTCTTTGGGGTACCATGCGAAGATGTCACGATTCTCACGGAGGAAATTGACGAGCTCGCCTTCCTATTTACTGTCAAGGTTTGTTCCAATGAGAGCGTGCCTCTCCGGGTGCTCCGGGTCCAAGGGTATCTTCTTTGTTTCCTTCACCGGCTTGAACGAGCCCTCAACTTCTGACTCCTTGGGTGGTGGTGACATTTCCGGCTGCTTGCCTGCCAACGCCACAACCCTTTCCAGGAGCCGTTTCTCAGCTGCAATCACAAGGGACTCGGGCAGTCGGCTGCTATCAGCAGCACAGGCGGACGACTTCTTGTAGTATCCGGCTATGGTCATGATTCCCTTGGTGGTCGGCATCTTCATCTTGAGGTAAGCGTAGTGGGGGACCGCCATGAACTTGGCCAGGGCAGGCCGGCCAAGGAGCGCATGGTACGGGCTCTCACGGTCCACCACTTCAAACCAGATTGCCTCTCGGCAGAAATGATTTTTGTCCCTAAAGAGGACGTCGATCTGGGTCTTGCTGATTGGTGAGCAGGAAAGGCCAGGAACTATGCCATGGAATACAGTCCGACTGGGCTGAAGCTGCTTCTGTTTGATTCCCAGTTTCTCCATTGTGTCACGGTACAGGATATTGATGTTGCTGCCGCCATCTATCGGAATTCTGGAGAAACGAGCTACTCGCCTCTCTGTTGCAAGTGTGGCATCTAGGACCAGGGCATAAGAACCGGGGAAGGGATTGCTTCTGGGTGGTCGGCCCTACTCCAGCTGATGGGCTTCTCTAACCAGTGCATAAACTCATGGGCCCCAGTTGCCACCGCTTGCACTTCTTGTTGCTGCTGTCGTCGGCTGCGTCTGTTGTCAGCTACACTGGTGAACACGACATAGGCTCCCTGCTCTTCCGGATACTCATCTTGTATTGCTCCGGCTGGCCGGACCGCCGGCTGCTGAGGCTGAGGAGGCGGCGGGCCGGCAGGCGGCGGAGGCAGGAGACCATCTCTCTTGGCGATTCGGGTGAGCCAATGGCACTTTTGGGTGGTATGGTTGGACGGCTTCGCACCGGTGTGGAACTTGCAAGGTGCATCGAGAGTCTGCTCGTACGAGAAGGTGGGCAACCAATTGGGCTTGCCGCCCTTCTAACGCTTTGGCGGAGGTTGTGCCTCCGGCTACTGGTCTTCGACTGCTGCCACCTGCCGGCTTGCGGAATCCGGCTGTACGGCCTTGCGCTTGTTGTCGCTCTGATGGTGTCTCCGACTGGAGTCTCCAGCCGGGGATCGAGAAGTCAGAGGAGTGATCTTGCCGGATGCATCGACTTGGATCTCCGCCTTCATGGAGGAGTCGGCGGTTGCGTACTTGTCGGCGATGATCAGCAACTCGTCGAGTGTTGTTGGCTCATCGCAGAGGAGCCGGTGCTTGAGGAGGGTGCCCTCTCGGCACCCGGCAGTGAAATACTCGATGGCCTGCACCTCGTGCACGCCCTCACAGGAGTTGCACAGCTCGGCCCAGCGCGTGAGGTAGTCGCGAGTTGATTCGCTGGGCCCTTGGACGCACAAGGAGAGTTGTCGAGGCTTGGGAGGCCGCTTGTATCTGCTGGTGAAGTTGCGGATGAAAGCCTTGGTGAAGTCAACCCAATCGTTGATGCTGCGGGGCTTCAGGCTGTTAAGCCATGTCCGGGCTGGGCCCCGGAGCATGAGCGGGACGTACTTCACATCAACGCGCTTGTTGCCGTTTGCTATGCTGATGACCGTGGAGTAGTCGACCAGCCAGTCTTCCGGCTACACGGAGCCGGTGTATTTGGGCTTGTCTCTTGGGAGGGTGAACCCTCGAGGGAAGGGCTCATCTCGGATTCGGGGGCCAAAATAGGGCGGACCCAATGCATTTTCTTCTTCTAGCACCAGGGAGCGATTGAGGCAATCAATCTGGTGGCGGGCGTCGTTTTGTCTGACTCCTTCTTGGCGGCCAAGGCGGTTGCCGAGTGTCGGGTGCATGACAGGCGGCGGAGTGGGGTGTCTTTCTCCGCGGGGCTAAGGAGGAGACGGATTGCCTCGCCGCTCCATGGCTCGAGGGCGGCCTTCGGTGTCGCGCTCGATGGTGAGGTGAGTCCGACTGCGGCTGGCAGCAGGCTCGTTGGCTTTCTTTCTGCGAACATCACCAGTCAGCGTCCGAGATGTTGTGCCATGATCTTGTCGAGGAGGCGGCTCGTTGCTCTGCTGGGTTGGCGCTTCGTCATGGCAGCTGGCCTTGTGCTGCTCGGCAACCGCGTCAAGGAGTTGTTGGACGCGCTCCGTTAGGTGGCGACACTCGTCGCCTTCGTACTTGTCCATCTCGTCCGCCACCGCCTTGACAGCTCGTATGTTTCCTGCTGGCGTAGTGTAGACGGGGCGTTCTTCCCCGAACACACCAGCGATGGCCGCGCCACGCAGTCGGATCGAGCCGGCGCAGCTAGGCCCCTCGGGGCCGGCGTCCCGCCGACGGCTCGGTCGATCTCGCGCCGGTAGGCCTCTAAGAGGCGTCGCATGCTGGCTAGTCATCCAACGCTTTCGATGAGTTGGACGCGGCGTGCTTCCAACGCCTCGACGTCCGCGTGTGCTGGGATGGGCGCTGACAAGTCTCACAGCGCCGCATCGAGTGGGTCTCGAGCGCCTCCGTCCGAGTGCTTGCCGCTGTTGATGACAAGCACCTTCATGACGGTGCTCCCGCCGCTATGCTCGCGAGGAGGCGGCTTGTCATAGACCACCACGTTGGTGGGGAACATGTCGAGGGACACCATGTCGGAGTCGACGATCATCGGGTCGGTGGAGTCAACAGACTCCAAATCAGCGGCAGGCTCGCCGGTGACATGGAGCTGGTCGAGGAGGCTGACGAGGCGGCTCTCAGGGCAGCCGGTGCCTGCGTCGGATGCAGGCTCGTCGGAGAGGTTGATCTCGCCGATGAGGTCGGTGAGGCAGCTGGTTGCACAGGCAATCTCCCCGCCACGCAACGCGTCAAGGCTGACGCCGTCGGGCGTGCTGGGCTGGCTACGCATGTCCAGGAGGAACAGGGTTCCCATCCAGAACAAATCTCCGGATGACGGTGCACCTCGCCCCATGGTGGGTGCCAAATGTCGGGGGTTGGGTGCAACATATGCCAAGGGATGGCTTATCATGGTGGGAGCGAGTAGAACATCGCCGATGCCCGGAAGCGGGATAAGGCATAGACACGAACGCCGGCGTACTTTACCCAGGTTGGGGGGCTCTCCTTGGAGATAATACCCCTACTCCTGCTTTGTGGGGTCTCCGCATGATCACTAAGGCACTAGTGACTACAAGATGCTCCTCGAGCTGTATGCTAGAGGTTGAAGGAGGCAAGTCTAGCTCACTTCTTCCTCTAGGTATGGGTCTAGGTCTATCAGGTTCGGAACCTTTTGCATGGGTGCCCTGGGGGCTTATATAGGCCTACCCCCCAGGGGTACAATGGTTACTTGGCCGGGCTCTGGGCCCGGCTGTCAGCGTCTCTGGTCGTCGGCTTCTCCGTCGGCAGCTGGGTCCCGCCGCCTGGTGGGCCCTCCGACCTGTCAGGACCGGAGCCGATAGGCCGCGTCCGCCGCTGGCGGGTCTGGTTGGTGGCTAATCACTGTAGCCATGGTGCTAATGACGCGGGCTTGGTCAGGGGAGTGTGGCTACAGTCCCGCCGCCTGGTGGGAGATCACTGTAGCCACATCGCCCCTCGTCTGGTTGATGTCATACTGTCCTTGGGGGGAGGGTCTGGCCGCCTGCTGGGGGCCGGCCTCCCGTAGTTCCGACTGGTCCTGCATTGGCCACCTTTCGGGCTCTCCCTACCCAGTAGGGCCCGCCGCATGCGGGCCGTACCGATAGGCCGTCGTGGGTACAGGGCTTCGCCGGTCAGTAGTGGCGTAAAGGGGGAATGGCAATAGTTCCATGTCGTGCGGGGATCTCCGCCGGTACATGGCACTATAGCCACGCCAATCCCGGGATCCGGGGGTACGGGGCTACGCTGCAGCCTCACCCCATCTTGTCTTCTTGACGAGGGCGCAGACTCTGAGGTCGCCTGGTGGCTGCCTGCTAGAGGCCGGCTTCTCTGGAGGCCGTCCGCTAGGAGGCGGCTTGTCTTGGTGCCGTCTGCCAGCGCTAGGACGCCTTCGGGAATCCGGCCGTCTAGGCCAGTCGGCTACCAGAAGGCGGTGCTCTATTCTGGAGCCTTGTGGGTCGAAGCCGGCCCAATGTCTTAGAAAGCTCAAGCACTTGGGTGTGCCTACCCATAGCCCAATACTCCGACACAGGGACACGGCTAACCATGATTAGTTTATACACTCTGCAGAGGTTACACACTTTTCCCCACAAGACTCGACCACATCCATGATCGGAAGATCGAGACATAGTCTATCTGAAGCATTAACTCTCTACTCCGGGTAGACCGGTACAGCTACTTTCCCTCTACATCTGCTAGTCCACCTCTTCGATAGCTCATACAACTTACTCAACTATGCCAGAGCCCATAATGTCTTGTGGCTGCACACGGAAGTTTCTAGTCATGAAATATCATATGATCCCTTTGAGCCTGGGTGGCGAACTGAGGAAAAATCACATGGGTATCCCGGGATTTCCCTTAATGGACAACACTGGGTTCCCCAGGTGCCCCAACCAATCCACCCAGATGTGTATTAAAGTTGCCACCTTAATGTTATCCAAGATTAATAACTCTCATAACTTCCATGTGAATCACGATCCAAACCCCGTCTACGAGCATGGCTAAGCAATAATAAAGCATAACGTCTATTCCCAGGGTGATCAAAAGGTATTAGGTTCCTACCTCATAATACTACAACCAAACCACATGTTCCCAATCCTACTCATGCAAATATTTGAGGGCATAACTAATGCATAGTAAAAACTGGGTATAGAAGAGTATGATCAAAGAGTAACTTGCCTTGCTGACAATTTGCAAACTCTAGAGATTCGTAGTAACAAGCTTCACACTCTGGGTAATCTAGCATAGACAAACAGTAGCATACATAGGCAATCACTCAAACAAAACAACGAGAAAATCGAGAAAAGATCCAAATCAAACACGAACAAGCAAATGGCTAAACTAAATAGAAAACAAAACCTAACAGCATTATTATCATGTGGATTAGATCTTAACAGTAGTTAAATGTGATTAGCTACGATTTGAAAAAAGAAACAACTCAAATGGAGAAACGAAACTCAAAATACGAACGAAACAAGATCGTTTACAAATCTGAATTAAAATCAGATTTTAAAGTGTCAAAATCATGTTCAAGTTGGTTAACTGGAAAGAAGAGATCGTTACGAAGATTTCGGCGCTGGTTTCAGCTAATTTGGACAAACGAGCAAAACGTTACGCTAGTTTTAAGATCAGGGGCTAAATCATGATAAAACTTATTCGCAGATAGGTCCCTGGCTGAAAATAAAACTAGAAAGAAAAAATCTACCGTGCGAACGTTCGTTAACAGAACTAAACGAACGAAATCCGTTCGGTAAACTGAACAAACGGGTAAACGTTGCTAATTAGACTAAAAAAATAAACACCGACCTAACCTAAAACCGAAAAAACGGGATAAAACCGTTCGGATCGGGCGGTTCTTACCGGTTCGCCGGAGTTTGACCAGCCGGCAGTGAGATCGGATCGGCATGGCGGTTGCTGGAGGAGGCGGCGGCTCCTTCTATGGCGGGGCGAGGTGAGGCGAGGCGCGCCGCGGCGGCGACGGCGATCGGCGGTGGAGCGGCTTGCGGCAGCAGCAGCAGCAGCAGCGCGGGGCGGCGGTGCTAGCAGACGGTGGCGGTGGTGCGGGTTGCGGCGGCGGTGGGTGCTGCGGGCGGCGGTGCCGGCTTGGGAGGAGAGGAGGGGGCCCGGGGCGGCATATAAAGAGCCCCTCGGGGCTCCCCGACTTGCGGGAGGGGGCGACGGGCGAGGTACGCCCGGACTACGACGGGAGTCCGGTTCCCGCACGCGAGGAAGGCGGTAGCGACTCGGACGGGCCGGCTGGGCTTCGGCCCAGTGCGGTCCGGGAAGTTTTTTTTTTCTAAAATAATTTTCGTCGTAGAGAAAAATCCTAATAAAATATAAAAAATTATAAAAATTCCACAAACAGTTTTCTCCGTCCAAACCTAAAATTTAGGACAAGATGAACATTTCTCTGGAATAAAATGCAATTTTTAGAAATGCAAGTTTTATCTAATTCAAATAAAATAGCAAATGAAATACAAATAAAATAATAATTTGATTTTTAAATTTCTTCTCCAATATTTCTCTTTTCTTGAAGAAGTCATATTATATTCTCTCATTTATTTTT
The DNA here is from genome assembly GCF_018294505.1 of Triticum aestivum. Classification (NCBI taxonomy): domain Eukaryota; kingdom Viridiplantae; phylum Streptophyta; class Magnoliopsida; order Poales; family Poaceae; genus Triticum; species Triticum aestivum. The sequence goes on along the minus strand of NC_057801.1, from coordinate 488,045,591 downwards.
ATTATTGGAAATAATTGGAGAGAGAAAAATATTAAAATTAAATTGATCCTCTTTTCAAATTTGAAATGAATTCAAATATGAATTTTGTGAAACCTCTAACTCTCTCCTTGGGTCCTTGAGTTGCTTAAGATTTCTAGGATCACAACCAAAATGCAAAATAAAACATGATATGCATATGATGTTTTATGTATAATATCCAAATTGAAAATTGGGATGTTACACTAAGGGATGACATGCTAGCAGTGGCCTCTCCCACATAAAACTTGCTACCGGTCTAGTAACGTAGTTAATTGCTTTGGGACAATTCCACAACTCCTACCACCACTTTTACACACTCATTAAACTAACTTAATTATTTATTTATCTAAACAACCCCTAGTTTTTATTTATGTGCTCTTTATTATCTTGCAAACCTATCCTACAACACCTACAAGGTACTTCTAGTTCCATACTTGTTCTAGGTAAAGCGAATGTTAAGCGCGCGTAGAGTTGTATCGGTGGTCGATAGAACTTGAGGGAATATTTGTTCTACCTTTAGCTCATCGTTGGGTTCAACACTCTTACTTATCAAAAGAGGCTACAACTAATCCCCTACACTTGTTGGTTATTAATGAGGTCATCAAAGCGTTTGAGTTTATACAAGTTTATGGAGAAGCTTGTATTTACAAGAAAGTGAGTGGGGGCTCTATAGTGTTTCTAGTATTATATGTGGATGACATATTGCTGGTTGGAATCAACATAGAAATTTTGGAAAACGTGAAGGAATATTTGAACAAGAGTTTTTCAATGAAGGCCCAAGGAGAAGATGCTTTCATATTAGGCATCAAGATCAATAGAGATAGATCAAGACGCTTGATAGGATTTTCACAAAACACATACCTTGATAAGATTTTGAAGAAGTTCAAAATGGGTCAGTCCAAGAAGGGGTTCTTTCCTTTTTTGCAAGTTGTGAATTTGAGTAAGACTCAATGCCCAGCGACTATAGAGGATAGAGAAAAGATGAGTGCCATCCCCTATGCTTTAGCCATAGGCTCTATAATGTATGCGATGATGTGCATGAGACCAGTTGTCAGCCTTGCCATAAGTATGGCTGGAAGGTTTCAACGTAATCCTAGAGTGGAACACTGGACAACGGTCAAGAATATCCTTAAGTACCAGAAAAGGACTAAGGAAATGTTTCTCATTTATGGAGGTGATCAAGAGCTCGTCATAAAAGGTTACATCGATGCAAACTTTGACACTGATCCGAATGACTCTAAGTCTCAAACCAGATACGTATATATTCTAAATGGGGAGCAGTAAGCTGGTGCAGTTCCAAGCAAAGCATGGTTGCTGATTCTACATGCAAACCGGAGTACATAGCTGCCTCGGAGGCAGCAAAGGAAGGTGTCTGGATGAAGCAATTCATGACAGATCTTGGAGTTGTGCCAAGTGCACTGGACCCAATGAATCTTCTCTATGACAACACTGGTGCCATTGCTCTGGCCAAGTGTTGACGCTCAAAAGTGGCATAGTCAGAAAATTAGCTTAGGTTATATCAAGCCTAATTCAAACTTATGGTTGGAAGTGACCATGGAATGGCTCTCTTCATGAAGATCAATATGGATATGAATATGGTCTAAAACGGAACTCGGAAGCAAATGTTATGACAAGTTCAGAGATTCTCATATTGACACTAGAGTAAACAATAGCATGAAACTCAATCAATATGGCCTTTGATGGAGAAAGTTTCAACATGAAAGTCGCGCATCTCGTCCAAATGGTTGATTTTGATATAAAAATCATCTTAATCCGAGGTCGTATGAAACCTGTGAAAGCAAAACAAGGTTAGAAACAGAAGTTGTAGAGTCATTTCGGACCGACCGAGTTAATTTGATCGGTGAGACCGAGTTGGTCTGGAAAATTACCAAAGAGTTGGAAATGTTCACTCGGTGGGACCGAAGCAAACAAATCGGTGAGACCGAGTTGATCCCAGAAACTACAGAAAGTTACAGAGAGTTGGCCACGTTCACTCGGTGGGACCGAAGCAAACTAATCAGTGAGACCAAGTTGATCCGAAAAATTGCCAAAGATTCTTGCCCGAGTTAGGTTTGGGTTTTTGATGTTTTGGACGGAATTTTTAGCCCTTTTCTCGTACAGACAGTCCAGCCGCCTCATAAATAGATGAGAAATGAGGGCCGATTAAACAACACACAATCGAACAAATCAATCTACTATTTTTCGTGTTCATTTACTTTTGTCTCTCTCCCTTATATCTTTCTTCCCGTTCTTCGTCCGTTCTTCTTCTTGGAGGGCGGTGAACCTCGAGGCCCTAGGGATGAGAGAATCGACCTAGGGCAGCCCATAACCGCCGCGCTCCCTGACGGGGTCCTTCCCGGGCATGTGGGGTTTAGGGTCCTCAAAAGCACCTGTCGGATTGCTTGCGTACCACGCTTCCGGACAGGTCTCCTTCAACGTGAGCCGCGGTGCATCACCCTTGGCATTGGAGGAACACGGTGACGTGTTCGTGTGTGAACACACTTTTTGGCGACTCCGCTGGGGATGAAGCTTTGAATGGTCTCCATCCCGTTCTTGCTACGAAGAGATCGTCATCTAGGATTTGCAATCTACAAAGGTAATATGAATACCCAATTCCCTACTGTAGATGCAAATAATTCATATGGTGCAACTATATCATTTAGTGAGTATACTCTATCAGCCAACCCTAGTTTTTTCAATCCTACGTCTAACTACGTGCAAGGGCCGATTCAAAGTAGTTTACATGCTTCAACTTTGTGTGAAACTAGTAACATGAGACATATGTATTCCAACTCACATGCATCAGCAACCAGCAAATTCATATGCGGATGAGCAACATGATGAGTTCGGTTACTCAATTTCAAACACCCCAAGTTAGAACTTCTAATAGCATGCAACAAAGTGTTTCACCTTCTTATTCATCGGCAATGAACTTGCAATATGTCAATCCAAGCTTGGCGATGGATGGGAGAATTGGCCATGCTACTACTAGCTATTCGACCAGTTACTCTCAACCATCATATGCTACACCTCTTGTTAGTAATTTTTCGGCACCGTTATACAACTGTAGATGTTCATAATTCAGCTTCATACCTTCTTGGTCATAGCCAAGTAAATGTAAATTTTATAGGAGCAGTTGTGCCCAATATTATAGAAGATGAGGTGGTGGTGGGCATTGAAGAGTTTAGCCCAGAATAAAAGGATTAGTGCTCTTTGCCTTGAAGAACATGATAAGGGGCTAGTTCCTGATTATAATGCAATAAGAGCTAGAGTTTTGCAAGAAGATGAATCTTTGCCAATTGATAGAATTGGCGAGCAAAAATATGGTTCTACAACAATGCATATGCCTTCACCTAGTACTAAATCATATTATACACCCATGTGTCATTGCCGAAAGAATCTAAAAGCATTGGGGGCAATCATATCCGGAGTGGGCTGAAATTGAGAAAAAACATAAAGCCAATTTTGCCACTCACCGCCAGAAACAAATAGGAAAAAAATTGGCTCAGATAAAAGAATCATTGCCAATTGGTAGTATCAATGAAAAGAAGGGTGATTCGGAACATGAAAGTTCTTTGGATGAAAAAGCCGAATCAAGTAGTCTATATTCCAAATCTATCAAATCTAAAGAGGCAAGTAGTATTGAGAAGGGGCATGGAAAGCATGGCAAAGAGACCATGCTTGATTTTTCTGAAGTTAATGGAACCTACTACCTTCCCTATGAGTTTCTTGCCATAGAAATTGATGAACTTCAAGGACAAGAACAAGTAGCCAAACAAAGTTTGGCCGACAAAAATCTTCAATGTAATGATGCACGGAATCAAGAAAAAAGATGATGAAAAGGTGTTGGGGAGCCATCCAAAGGCAGAGCAAGATATTGTTCAAGTCACACCACCATCATGCTCTCCCAACATATATGAAGAGGTATGTTTAGCAAGTAATTTACCTATTTTCAGATTTGGTCAGAACTTTATTGTTGATGCATATATTAGAAAAATCCTCATAAGTAATTTTGGAAGACCAATGAAGAAGGCAATTTACTTGTGAGCAATAAAATTGTTATTGAACATAGCAGTCAACCCATTGAGCCATTTATAAAGACCAATAATGACTTATTGTTGCATCCAAAGCTTTCCTCATTGCTTTATCTAAAGTTCATATCTAATTGGGTAGCTTTGCTTATTTCTTACTTGGCTTACGCTTGGTCTCAACTGAGACATGTATGTTCTAACTATTTTCGCTTCAGAAATTTAAAGCCAGGAGTAAATTATGTTGATAAAACCGATGCTATTATGATATCTTATCGGAAGCCATCGGATATAGAGTGCAAAACAAATTGCACAGCCGAATGGGGAGATTCCAAATCTGAACCATTCATTTGCTTAACTCCAAAGCCGTTCTCACAACAAGATTGACTAGAGAATAAAAGGTTTACCTTCAATTCAAGCATGTGTGATCAGATATTTGATTTGTTGTTGACAAATAATTATATTAGAATTCTTGATCACCATGTTGAGCCATCTGTTTAGGGATGAATGTATTGTAGGTTGCATGATTCATCCAGGCATAATTTTGAGGATTGCAACATGTTTCGTCAAATAGTTAAATCGTCCATTGATAAAGGACGATTGAAATTTGTTGAGACACCAACAGATGACTAGTCTATTCTGATTGGTCCCGGTGGCAGAAAGTTTTTGCATCGTCTACTTCAAGCTGATCCATTTAAAGAGAAGGTAAAAACTGTAGGTGATGGGATCAAGCTTTCACGTAAAGAAGTTGTTGAAGAGCATAATGAACATAATCTTGAGGGCGATAATTCCATCGAAGCTACAATGGAGACGCCAAAGACTAGGGGGCAGCAAGCAAATCCAACTATCGATGAAAGCAAACCAAAAGAAAACAAAGGCCGAAGTAAGCGAAGGTGTAAGAGATCAAAAATCACCTTCGCTGAACTATTGGAAAATATCAAAAGAAGAGTGAAGAGAAGAATGCTTATCAGCCAAATCATGCAAAGAATCCAAGATCACCCCCAAGGCGCAAATATGAGGATCGGTATTGGCAAAGTGAGAATTTTAATGCAACATATTCATATCCTTATTTTTGTCTGCCAATGCCAATGTCGTGGATGCCTCCCTATGCTCATATAGAATCATATCCTTCATGGGACAGGTATGATACAAGGGCACATTCTTGATCTTATTTTAGACCATCTCGCCAACATTAAGCAGCTTCAAGAGGATCAACATTTGAACAATCATGTGTTAAAGACCGTTTCAATCATAAGGAATCGGTCTAGAACTCAAGGAAGAAGAAAGAGGTGGTGAAGCAAGTTTACTGTGTTAAAAGAGATGGTCGTAAGAGTGCAACTTCAGATTTGATCTCAAATGAAAAAGAGCCAATTAAAGTGTTGACATTGGCTACTAAAGGCAATGAGACGAAGCAACCAATTATTGATAGTCAAAGTGCCAATCTGAAGAAAAGAAGTTGAGAGTTTACAAGGTAAAACAAGATTTGTCATTGCTTCAGACAAAATCACAGCCGGGGTGCCCACTCGGATTATCATATTGGCAAAAGAAGAAATTACAAAAACTTAGTGCATAAGAACTTGAAGAAAAGAACATGGCATGGGTTCCCAAAGGAAGTGCTCAAAATAAGAATTATGTGCAAGCTTCCATTACAAGAAGTGCGGCAAAGGTGAAGAAGGAAAAGAGTGAAAACTATGAAGGACCAAGCCGAAGGTTTCAACATCTTCGGTCTACACATTATCCATATTCTTCAACTATGCCATTAACGCCTATGCCATGGAATTCGTCATTAGGTATGATTGGTAACCCTCAATGGGCTTCTTTTAATCCATGGATGACATATAATTGCTTACATGTTGAAAGGGTATTACCAAGTCATTTGATTAGCTACAAGTTTTGTGCTGATCCAAAGGGCTAAAATACTTGATTTATCATTTCATTTGTTTATTTCGGCTATATGTGCTTTGAATGAAGTTTACATGGTAACGGCCGATATTTATCTATCATCCTAAGATTATGTCAATGCATGGCTAGTGTAGTACTCTAACATCGTCCTTAGTTCGAATGGAGAGCGAGATAAGGTATGTGCTCATGCAAATTTATATGTATGTCTATATTATTGATTGAATAGAGTTGAGACATCATGACCGATGTCATTGAATATATGTTGCATAGACCAATTCATAGTTGCAGAATTGGTTAGTGGGCTTATGCTTTGATTTAATATGATTTGGCCTACAAATCTTTCAAATTTACGAGAGGCCAAATCATTGTCGGTTTTATTATTCAGCATCGGATTTATGACATGCATAATATAGAATTAGCCTTGTCTCTAGTACTATGGAGATTATGTTTTGATGGTTGAATTCATAACAATGGTCAAGGTGTTGGTATTGTTTATATATCTCCTTATGGTGCTATTTTGTGAAGCCTCATGCCACTTGAAATATTTTTTGCACAATAATCAAAGCCGAATATGCAATGTTATTCGGCTTGGAGCTTTTTGGTGCCATAGGTGCTACACACATTGAGGCTTTCAGTGATTTGTTATGAATAGTGCAACAAATATCCAAGTGTTATCAATGTTTTGATAATTCACTTATAATTTACCTTTAGGTATGTCTAGATATATAATTTACCTTGGGTTGCTTCAATATTTCTCATATATCTAGACGTAACGATTGAAGAGAAAATGAGTTGGCGCAATAAGCATTCGGCTACCACGTTGATCATGGTGTATTGGATATCTATCAATAGTCGATGCTTGGTCTCACCGACATAAGTAAGGATGAACCAAAGCCCACTGCTTCGGCCACTAATGAAATTTTTATGCAGGTGAAAGAAAGGTTTGGAGGGATTCATTCTTGATTGTCTGCAAAATCCCAGCGAGAGGGTGAACAATATGATTCAGAGGATGGCTTTGAGATACATATCTTTGGAACTTTATCACTGGATTGTTAATGAAATTGAGAAGGTTTCACCCAGGTTTGCATCAAGGATTCAAACAAGTAATGGCCGATATATACTTATCACCCCTGAGAATATGCAGAATGGATGATGGAGTGTTGACATCATCCTTAGAACCAACATGGTACAAGTTATTTTTCGGCACGCTAGCTATATCGAAAAACAGGGGGGCATGTGTGGACGCTCAGAAGTGGCACAGTCATAAAATTAGCTTAGGTTATATCAAGACTAATTCAAACTTATGATTGGAAGTCACCATGGAATGGATCTCCTTGAAGATAAATATGGATATGAATATGGTCTAAAACGGAGCTCGGATGCAAAATTTATGACAAGTTTAGAGATGCTCATGTTGACACCAGAGTAAAGAATAGCATGAAACACAATCAAGATGGCCTCTGATGGATAAAGTTTCAACATGAAAGTTGTGTGTCTCATCGAAATGGTTGATTTTGATATAAAATCGTCTTAATCCGAGGTCGTATGCAACCTGTGAAGGCAAAAGAAGGTCAGAAACAGAAGCTGTAGAGTCATTTCGGACCGACCGAGTTGATTTGATCGGTGAGACCGAGTTGGTCCAAAAAATTACCAGAGAGTTGGCAATGTTCACTCGATGGGACCGAACCAAACCAATCGATGAGACTGAGTTAATTCAGAAACTACAGAAAGTTACACAGAATTGGCCACGTTCACTCAGTGGCACCAAAGCAAACTAATCAGTGAGACCGAGTTGATCCGGAAAATTGCCAAAGATTCCTGTTTGAGTTAGGTTTGGGTTTTTGATGTTTTGGACGAAATTTTTAGTCCTATTCTTGTACGGGAAGTCCATCCGCCTCATAAATAGATAAGAGGTGACGGCCTACTAAACAACACACAATTGAACAAATCAATCTACTATTTTTTGTGTTCATCTACTTTTATCTCTCTCCCTTATATCTTTCTTCTCGTTCTTCGTTCGTTCTTCTTCTTGGAGGGCGGCGAACCTCGAGGACCTAGGGGGTGAGAGAATCGACCTAGGGCAGCCCATAGCCGCCACGCGCCTTGTCGGGCCGGAGACGCAGCTGATGACATTCTTTGGGCCGTCCATGACAGAAAAAATTGTGGTAGAAGCGAGGGCGAGCAAAATATCGGGGTGTTCCCGGTTACGGTGGGTGGTCGGGGCCGAACAATGCATGGAGGTTTGCGCGTTTCTCTTGTACATGCACGCGCGTGGGTGCGAGGCATTGGGCTCTAACTGAACCCGAGCGAGGCATTCGCCTACTGAACCCGAGCGATTGTACTGCAGGCTACATGTTACTGAACCCGAGCGATCGATCGATGGCTGTTAACTAAACCCGGTCTAGTGATTCCTTCGCTACTACTGCTAACTGAAGCCGGTCGATGCAGCCTCTGGATGAACAGTGAGTGTTTGCTACATCTTGAGCTTGCGTTGGTTTTCCTTGAAGAGGAAAGGGTGATGCAGCACAGTAGCGTAAGTATTTCCCTCAGTTTTTGGGTATCAATCCAGTAGGAGGCTCCTCACAAGTCCCACGAACCTACACAAACAAACAAAGAACTCGCAACCAGCGCGATAAAGGGGTTGTCAATCCCTTCACGGCCACTTGCGAAACTGAGATCTGATAGAGATATATGATAAGATAAATATATTTTTGGTATTTTATGATATAGATTGGAAAAGTAAAGATGCAAATAAAAGTAGATTGAAAGCGTATATGATAAAAGATAGACCCGGGGGGCCATAGGTTTCACTAGAGGCTTCTCTCAAGATAGCATAAGTGTTACGGTGGGTGAACAAATTACTGTCGAGCAATTGATAGAAAAGCGAATAATTATGACATTATCTAGGTATGGTCATGTATTAGGCATCACGTCCATGACAAGTAGACCGACTCCTGCCTGCATATACTACTATTACTCCACACATCACCACTATCCAGCATGCATCTAGAGTATTAAGTTCATAAGAACAGAGTAACGCTTTAAGAAAGATGACATGATGTAGAGGGATAAACTCAAGCAATATGATATAAACCCCATCTTTTTATCCTCGATGGCAACAATACAATACGTGCCTTGCTGCCCCTGTTGTCACTGGGAAAGGACACCGCAAGATTGAACCCAAAGCTAAGCACTTCTTCAATGGCAAGAAAGATCAATCTAGTAGGCCAAACCAAATCAATAATTCAAAGAGACTTGCAAAGATAACTCAATCATACATAAAAGAATTCAGAGGAGATTCAAATATTTCTCATAGATAAACTTGATCATAAACCCACAATTCCTCGGATCTCGACAAACACACCGCAAAAAGAGTTACATCAAATAGATCTCCACAAGAGAGGGGGAAAACATGGTATTGAGATACAAAAAGAGAGAAGAAGCTATCTAGCTAATAACTATGGACCCGAAGGTCTATGGTAAACTACTCACAACTCATCGGAAGGGCTATGGTGTTGATGTAGAAGCCCTCCGTGGTGGATTCCCCCTCTGGCAGAACACTGTCGATAGCTCCAAGATGGGATCTCGCGGATACAGAAGGTTATGGTGGCGGAAATATTTCTTCGATGGCTCCCCTGATGGTTTCGGTGTATGTAGGTATATATAGGAGGAAGAAGTATGTCGGTGGACGCCCGAGGGGCCCACGAGACAGGGGGCGCGCCCTATAGGGGGGGCACCCTCCGCCCTCGTGGCTTCCTCGATTGCTTCTTGACTTGCACTCCAAGTCCCGTGGATCACGTTTGTTCCAAAAATCACGCTCCCGAAGGTTTCATTCCGTTTGGACTCCGTTTGATACTCCTTTTCTTCGAAACACTGAAATAGGCAAAAAAACAGCAATACGGGCTGGGCCTCCGGTTAGTAGGTTATTCCCAAAAATGATATAAAAGTGTAAAGTAAAGCCCATAAACATCCAAAACAGGTAATATAATAGCATGGAACAATAAAAAATTATAGATACGTTGGAGACGTATCAAGCATCCCCAAGCTTAATTCTTGCTCGTCCTCGAGTAGGTAAATGATAAAAACGGAATTTTTTATGTGGAATGCTACCTAGCATATTTCTCAATGTATTTTTCTTTATTGTGGCAAGAATGTTCAGATCCAAATGATTCAAAATAAAAGTTCATATTGATATAAGAAATAATAATACTTCAAGCATACTAATCAAAGCGATCATGTCTTCTCAAAATAACATGGCTAAAGAAAGTTTATCCCTACAAAATCATATAGTTAGGCTATGTTTCATTTTCATCACACAAAAATACTCCCATCAAGCACAACTCTGATTTCAGCCAAGCAATTGTTTCATACTTTAGCAATCTCAAACTTTTTTTAACTTTCACGCAATACATGAGCGTGAGCCATGGATATAGCACTATGGGTGGAATAGAATCTAATGATGGGGATTGTGTGGAGAAGACAAAAAAAGGAGAAAGTCTCACATTGACGAGGATAATCAACGGGCTATGGAGATGCACATCAATTGATGACAACATGAGGAGTAGGGATTGCCATGCAACGGATGCACTAGAGCTATAAATGTATGAAAGCTCAACAAAGAAACTAAGTGGGTGTGCATCCAACTTGCTTGCTCACGAAGACCTAGGGCATTTGAGGAAGCCCATCGTAGTAATATACAAGCCAAGTTCTATAATGAAAAATTCCCACTAGTATATGAAAGTGACAACATATGAGACTTGCTATATGAAGAACATGGTGCTACTTTGAAGCACAAGCATGGAAAAAGATAGTAACATTGCCCCCTTTTTTCTTTTCTTTTTTTTCTTTGGCCTTTTTTGGCCTTCCTTTTTTTCCTTTTATTTTTCTTTTTTTCTTTGGCCTTTCTTTTTTTTTTTCTTTTTGGACTTTCCTTTTTTTTATTTAGGGACAATGCTCTAATAATGATGATCATCACACTTCTATATATTTACAACTCATGAATTACAATTCGAAACTAGAACAAGATATGACTCTATATGAATGCCTCCGACGGTGTACCGGGATGGGCAATGAATCAAGAGTGACATGTATGAAAAGATTATGCATGGTGGCTTTGCCACAAATACGATGTAAACTACATGATTATGCAAGGCAATATGACAATAGTAATGTATGTCATGATGATGAACGAAACGCTGGAAAGTTGCATGGCAATATATCTTGGAATGGCTATGGAAATGCCATAAATAGGTAGGTATGGTGGCTGTTTTGAGGAAGATATAAGGAGGTTTATGTGTGATAGAGCATATCGTATCACGGGGTTTGGAAGCACCGGCGAAGTTTGCACCAACTCTCAAGGTGAGAAAGGGCAATGCACGGTACCGAAGAGGCTAGCAATGATGGAAAGATAAAAGTGCGTATAATCCATGGACTCAACATTAGTCATAAAGAACTCACATACTTATTGAAAAAATCTACAAGTCATAAAAAACCAAGCACTACACGCATGCTCCTAGGGGGGAGGTTGGTAGGAGTTAACCATCGCGCGCCCCCGACCTCCACACAAGAGAAGGCAATCAAAAGAGCACCTCATGCAATAAATTTGTTACATAACTTTTACTATACGTGCATGCTACGGGACTTGCTAACTTCAACACAAGCATTCTTTAAATTCATAATCACCCAACTAGCATGACTCTAATATCATTACCTTCATATCTCAAAACAATTATCAAGTATCAAGTTGATCATAGCATCCAATTCACTTTCTATGATAGTTTTTACTATACCCAACTTGGATGCCTACCATTCTAGGACCAATTTTATAACCATAGCAAATACCATGTTGTTCTAAGAGACTCTCAAAATAATATAAGTGAAGCATGAGAGTTCAACAGTTTCTTTAAAATTAATCCACCGCCGTGCTCTAAAAGATATAAGTGAAGCACTAGAGCAAAAATTATCTAGCTCAAAAGATATAAGTGAAGCACATAGAGTATTCTAATAAATTCAAATCAAGTAGGCTTCTCCCAAAAGGTGTGTTACATCAAGGATGATTGTGGTAAACTAAAAAGTAAATACTAATATCATACACGACGCTCCAAGCAAAACACATAACATGTGGCGAATAAAAATAGAGCTCCAAGTAAAGTTACCAATCAACAAAGACGAAAGAGGGGATGCCTTCCGGGGGCATCCCCAAGCGTAGGATTTTGGCTATTATTGAATATCTTGGGGTGCCATGGTCATCCCCAATCTTGGGCTCTTGCCACTCCTTATTCCATAGTCCATCAAATCTTTACCCAAAACTTGATAACTTCACAACACAAAACTCAACAGGAAATCTCATAAGCTCTGTTAGTGCAAGAAAGAAAAACCACCACATAAGGTACTGCAATGAACTCATTCTTTATTTATATTGTGTTAAACCTACTGTATTCCAAGTTCTCTATGGTTCATACCCTTACATACTAGCCATAGATGCATCAAAATAAGCAAACAACACACGAAAGGCAGAACCTGTCAAAAACAGAACAGTCTGTAGCAATCTATAACTTTCGGTTACTTATGGAACTCCAAAAATCCTACCAAAACAGGAAGTCCTAAACTATTTGTCTATTGATCTACAGAAAAAAGAATCAACGCAAAATCATGTTTCTGTGATTTATTGAATTTTTTTCTCATGAGCGCGAAGTTTCTGTTTTTCAGCAGAATCAAATCAACTCATATCATAGGTTATCCTATAGGTTCTAGTTGGCACAAACACTAAATAAAACAAGAAAACACATCTAAACAGAAAGTAGATGCAAAATTCATTACTAAACAGGAAAAAAACAAACAACACAATGAAAATTGGGTTGCCTCCCAACTAGCGCTATCGTTTAATGCCCCTAGCTAGGCGTAAAAGCAAGGATAGATCTAACTAGTGTCATCTTTGGCACTTGGTTCATAAGTAGCTCGCATGATAGATTCATAAGGTAATTTAATTTTCTTTCTTGGAAAGTGCTCCATGCATTTCTTTAATGGAAATTGGAATCTAATATTCCCTTCCTTCATATCAATAATCGCACCAATCGTTCTAAGGAAATGTCTACCAAGAATAATAGGACAAGAAAGATTGCAATCTATATCAAGAACGATAAAATCCACGGGCACCAAATTTATATTTGCAACAATTAGGACATCATTGATTCTTCCAATTGGCTTTTTAATGGTGGAATCCGCAAGGTGCAAATTTAAAGAGCAATCATCAAGATCATGGAAACCTAGAATATCACATAAAGTTTTCGGAATTGTGGAAACACTAGCACCCAAATCACACAAAGCAAAACACTCATAATCTTTAATTTTAATATTTATAGTAGGTTCCACTCATCATTAAGTTTTCTAGGTATAGAAACTTCCGAATTAAGTTTTTCATCATAAGATTGCATCATGGCATCAACAACATGCTTGGTAAAGGCTTTTTTTTACTATAAGCATGGGGAGAATTCAATACGGATTGCAACAACGAAATACAACTTTCTAAAGAAAAATTATCATAATTGAATTCCTTGAAATCCAACATGGTGGGTTCAATGCGATTTAAAGTTTTGGCCTCTCCAATTTCACTTTTACAAAATTTAGCATCAAGATCTAAAAACTCCAAATTTTCGGAACGCTTTTTAATCAAAGTTGATTCACTTCTAGTCCCATTATTATCAAGATTCATATTGCAAAATAAGGATCTAATAGGGGATAAATCAATAACTTTAAGATCTTCATCATTATTTTCACCTAATTTTTCTGGTTTGGCAGCCATCTTATTGACTAAGGTAGCTTGCTTTTCAGATATTTGAGCTAAAGAATTTTCAAGCAGAGTAATTGGGGAGATCAAACCATAAAATTGTTTAGACATATCATCATGTTCTTTCTTCATAAACTCCATAAAACCTTTTTGTTCTTTCAGCTCTTTTCTGATAAATTATTATGCTCAAATTGTAAAGTCATAAAACTTCTAACGTTTGATTCAATCTCTTCCAACCTTCTAAGATGAAGGTCGGTGTTGAAAGATCATGGATGTCGCCTAGAGGGGGGTGAATAGGCGTTTTAAAATATTTACGGTAGAGGCTTGAACAAATGCGGAATAAACCTAGCGGTTAATTTGTGAGGCACAAAACCTACAACAACTAGGCTCACCTATGTGCACCAACAACTTATGCTAAGAAAGATAAGCAACTATGTGATAGCAAGATATATGGCAAAGAACAATATGGCTATCACAAAGTAAAGTGCATAAGTAAAGGGTTCGGGTAAGAGATAACCGAGGCACGCGGAGACGACGATGTATCCCGAAGTTCACACCCTTGCGGATGCTAATCTCCGTTTGGAGCGGTGTGGATGCACAATGCTCCCCAAGAAGCCACTAGGGCCACCGTAATCTCCTAATGCCCTCGCACAATGCAAGATGTCGTGATTCCACTAAGGGACCCTTAAGGGCGGTCACCGAACCCATACAAATGGCAACCCTTGGGGGCGGTCACCGAACCCGTACACTTTGGCAACCCTTGGGGGCGGTCACCGGAACCCGTCAAATTGCTCGGGGCGATCTCCACAACCTAATTGGAGACCCCGACGCTTGCCCGGAGCTTTACACCACAATGATTAAGCTCCGAACACCACCAACTGTCTAGGGCGCCAAGACACCCAAGAGGAACAAGCTCTAGGGTGCCCAAACACCCAAGAGTAATAAGCTTCTCAAACTTCACTTCCACGTATCACCGAGGAGAACTTAAACCGATTCACCAAATGCAATGGCAAGGGCACACGGAGTGCCCAAGTCCTTCTCTCCCAAATCCCACCAAAGCAACTAATGCTAGGGAGGAAAATGAGAGGAACAACGAAAGAAGAACACGAAGAACTCCAAGATCTAGATCCAAGGGGTTCCCCTCACTTAGAGGAGAAAGTGATTGGTGGAAACGTGGATCTAGATCTCCTCTCTCTTTTCCCTCAAGAACTAGCAAGAATCATTGGAGGGATTGAGAGTTAGAAAGTTCGAAGAAGGTCAACAATGGGGAAGAACACGAGCTCAAAAGATTAGGTTCAATGGGGAAGAAGACCCCCTTTTATAGGTGAGAAAAAAATCCAACCGTTATGCTCACAGCCCGCACAGAGCGGTACTACTGCTCCAAGGAGCGGTACTACCGCTAGGGCGGTAGAACCCCTTTGAAAAACAACAGCGAGGAGGCGAAAGGCCAGTAGAACGGCCGGAGCGGTACTACCGCTCGTCCTCACGGTACTACCGCTCGACCTCACGGTACTACCGCAAATGGTAGCGGTACTATTGCTTGCGAGCGGTACTAAAAAAATACTTCTATGCCTACTTCCGCTGAGCAAAACATGAGATTTTGTTCCAGAGTGGCATTACCGCTTAGGAGCCGTGGTAGTACTGCTCTGGGGCGGTACTACCGCTCAGGAGCCGCAGTAGTACCGCTGCAGCCTTTACCAAAACAGTCACAACTTTTGCAAACGGACTCCGAATTCAACGAAACCAAGTTTGTTGGAAAGCCAATGACATGGGCTAACACAATATTGATAGAAATATCAAGAATAAGCAAATGAGAAAAGTCCCATAAGAAAATGGTGATAACCCTTCATCGGATAAGATCGGTAAAACCTCCAACACCGAAAACATCATAGAAGACGCATGCGAACTCCGTTTTCGATGAACTCAAGCTTGTCATCAAGATGACCATAAGATCTAAGACTCACAAAGGTAACCAAGCAAGAACCAAGAAACATGATGCAAGGATGCAATGGTTTGAGCTCTCTACTAACGATACGATCAAGCTACCAACTTGAGAGCCCCCCTTGATAGTACGACAAACGATCCTATAACTCGGTCTCCCAACTACCACCACGAGACCTATAAAATTGAAAACCTATCAAGGGCAAACCTTTGCCTTGCACATGGTCCACTTGAGCTAGATGAAGACGATCTTGACTCTCTCAAGTTGGACCACCTTTCTTGATTGCGTTGGCTCAATGAAGACTAGATGATTGCTCCCCCATAGTTCACTATGGGTGAGCCACTCTTTGGCACATCTTCACAAGTCCATTGACACCACAATGGATGGCAAGATTCAAGCACTTGATCTCTTCGTGATGCTCCACTTGAACTTGCAGACAGCAATCTTGATGACGATCACCACTTGATGTCATCAATCTTGATGACGATCACCACTTGATGTCTTCCTCTTGACGCAAGCCCATGGATACGTACCTAACCCCACATACAACTCTCACATAGACCATGGGTTAGTACATAAAGTGCAATGGACAATGCTTACCATACCATGGGATCACTTGATCCCTCTCGGTACATCTTCTACGCTTTGTGAGTTGATCAACTTGATTCACTCTTGACTTAGTCTTGATCAACCTTGAACCTTTGCAACTCTCTTCATTTGGATGATGTCTTGAAGGTAAACATGAATGATCACACAACCTTCTTCTTCAAGACGTGCTTGCAATAATCTCAACACTCATATGACCAATCTTTGGATAATTCCTTAATATCACCTTGGTCAACTCATAAACTCCTTGAAACCAACACATGGACTTCAAGAGAAGCCTATGGACAAAACCTTCAAATATAACTCAAGGTAACCATTAGTACATAGAGATTGTCATCAATTACCAAAACCAAACATGGTGGCACCGCATGTTCTTTCAATCTCCCCCATTTTGGTAATTGATGACAATCACTTTCAAGAGAGTTTATACAAGGAGTTATGCATCACAATGCAATGCAACAACCAATGATGCAGGAGAATGAGATGCAAATGCTTAGGAACAAAACCAAAGCAAGAGGAGATAACTCTCTAAACTTCTCCACAAAACTCTCTGAAACTTCTCCCCCATTGGCATCGATTGCCAAAATGGGCGAAAATCTAAGAAGGCCAATATAAATTGTGGTCCTCCATAAATTGTGTATTTTTCAACAAGAGAGTGGAATGCAATACACATATCCAACGGTAAATACTTGGAGGAACACAAACTATATTGAGGCCCAAAGATTGCAAAAGAATGATATGCCACAAAGACATAACAAAGAGAGAAACAAGCAATCAAGCAATCAAAAGATACCAATTGGAGCAAGCAATCAAAGGATATCAATTGAACCAACTAGACCACAGATCCTATGAGCCACATGAATGAAGGATATTATGATATGAGACGAGGAGTGTTCTAAAGAAACTAGAGAAGCTTCCCATGATTTATGCACAAATAAGAATGTTTTGTAATTGGATACAAAGTGCATAAAATAAGATCATAGCTCCCCCAAAATCAATAGAAACTTACAACAAGTGCAAGTGGGAAAATAGGAGACAAAGCCTAGCACTTGCAACAAGCACATGGTTGAGCAACATGTAATAGAGGCAACTAAGAATAGGCTCAACCAAAACCGATGTGTGTGAGTCAATGCAATGCACTTGAGAAGACTAATGTACGGATGAGCATTAAGCATCAAAATAGTCTTGAAAGAAAGAGATACACGGTGCAAGGCATGTCATTCCCACACACAACTAGCAAACGGGTTCACAAGCTCACTAATAAGCATATAAAGAACCTATGCTTGTGACAACCCATGGTGAAGATAGAAAATGAAAGCCTCATCAAGATGAGGGATACTAATTAAGATGGCAAAGGCCTCGTCAAGACAAGCATGAGGAAAAAGATCTTCACCACAAAGAGTGCATCAAGATGCAACGAGATAAGACTCGCACTCAAGACAAGATCTTTCACGGAGCCACCAAAGAAATAACAAAAGAAAGACAAGGTGGATGTGAAAGAAAGGATATCATCTAGAGATGTAATTTCTCTCAGGTGTATAAGGTTCTAGGTAGACGAAATCATGATGATATATGTCTACAAAGAAGGGTGTACACCCGACATAATTACAACACGAAGGAATAAGATATCCGAAAGGAAGTCATACATATACCAATAAGATATTTGCTTGGAAGCATAGCACATGGCTAGGTATGGTATTATTGTATATAAATGAATTCCTACCACACAACCATCAAAGACATCACAACTAGCAACATGAGATCATCGTTGAGATGCTTTGAGAAAGGAAACAAGTATCACAAGAAAGAATGAATTACATGCCATGATACAACCTACACAAGGTTCATGCAAGAAATGTGTGCATGAAGTAGATGATGATACTTGTTACCGAGATACCATTGGAAGGATGTAGTAGATACCAATTGAAGGTAGATAGTAGTTCATTGATCATCCTAGCTTAACTCCGATAAGCACATGGTGACAACACCTTCCTTGTGAGTGAGCCGAGCATCCAATGCATCTCCAACCGTTCCTAGAAGAACAACACAAACTAAACGGTACCCAAACTCATTGGGACCAAATAGTTAGAAACACCAATACGTAGGACAAACTCCACATAAATATGTGCATATAGATATGGAAATGAATTTCATGCACATCTCATCCAATTTGAGACTAGGTGGAGTTTCCCCTATATATTGGGTCAACGAAAGAAAGCATGCCAAATAGAATACATGAAGTAAATATGCACGCTCAAAACTTTCAAGAACCGATACCAAAAGAGAAAGAAATGCCAAGTGAAAAGGATACCAAATGGAGAAATCATCACTTGGAAGATATCATTAAAGATACATCAAGGAATGAGATATCCATTGATACACACTAAATTAAAGATGTCAAACTCCCAAAGAGAGGATGGTTCCAAACAAACCAAGCTCTCAACAAAGTTTCATGATGGCACAAGGTACCAAAAGAAAACGGCTTGCCTTCCACCAACACACACTTGATAAGGATCACAAGAAGAGTGTTCTAAAGAAAATAGGATAGCTCCCCCACGAGTTGTGCATTATAGAGAATTTCCTTTTGAATACAAAATGCACAAGGTGGGATCACCACTTTCACTATATCTAGAAAACACTAGACAAGAACAAGAAATTAACAAGATCCACAAGTGGTATGGAATACAAGGGAGTTGACACAAACCTTGGCAAGAGAAAAGGCAAATAAAAACAAAAGCCAATGTAAAGATGATCAATTAAATTCTACCACACATAAGTGATTACCAATTGTCAAAAGACAAGAAGTATTTGGAAATAATTCCTGGTGGTAGATAGCAAGGATATCCGACATCATCTTCACTCCAAACAAAAAGCAAATTGCAACTTGTAGAGCTAACATGCCACCTAGGAACAAGATAATCTACAATATCAATTCTAGGTGACAATATCTCAAATGTACACATTTTCTAGGCTTGTAATATGCACTTAGCATATTACTCCCCCATAATGTGATACCAATAAGAACTTAACAAGAGGCAATAATAGGAACAATCAAGAGATAATTAATGGACTATTTATAATTTGAATTTCTCATGAGAGATATACCACCTAGCGACTAGATAATCTTGTAATATCAATACTAGATGGTATTCCTCATGTACACACATTTATAGGATTGTGAGGTGCACAAAGCACATCACTCCCCCAAAATGCGATGTTCCATTAATCTCTCACACGAGCCAACTAGGATACAAACAAGAAGCATAAAGGCTCAACGCACGACACACACGTACATGATGTGCAAACCAACACACACATACTTGATTGCTCAAGATAAGAAAGTTGGAATCACAACATATACAAACACATGCAAGGAACAAAACCAAAACATGCAAGGGGGCAAGTAACTTTCAATGTAAGCAATTTTAAGTACAAGTTACCGCAAGGAGGCACATTGGATATAAGATATAAACTTAATGATTCAATTGACTTGGCTTGAGACAATAAGAGTGATGAAGTCCCCTTAATTCTTCATAATGTAGCCAGGTCTCCAATGCCCTCCAACAACACCTATTGATCAACTTTGAGCTTGTTGGTCCCCAACCAAGTTGGGTCCTAAGAGGTTTGGCTACCCAAATGGTTCTTTGCTTGACACCACTTTGAGTACCAACAAACTTGGCAAACACATTGCCAATCTTATCCTTACCAAGAGAATAGATGTCATCAATAATAATTGGGTTGGATAAGTTACCACTAGTGCATGAAGAAGCGACGTGACCTTTCTCACGACATAAGTAGAAACGTCTACTCTTAACTTTCTTCTCACTTGATTTTGCCGAATTCTTGACTTGTTCTTGGCCCTTCCGTTTGTTCATCTTGGACTTCTTCTTCTTATTGGAGTTGAATCCAAGTCCACCTTTGTCATTGGGGGATTTTTGCACACTCAAGATATTGTTGAGTGTGGATTTCCCTTGATGACTCTTTTCCAAGTCTTTCTTCAAACCGCAGCCGGGGTGCCCACTCGGAATATCATATTGGCAAAAGAAGAAATTACAAAAACTTAGTGCATAAGAACTTGAAGAAAAGAACATGGCATGGGTTCCCAAAGGAAGTGCTCAAAATAAGAATTATGTGCAAGCTTCCATTACAAGAAGTGCGGCAAAGGTGAAGAAGGAAAAGAGTGAAAACTATGAAGGACCAAGCCGAAGGTTTCAACATCTTCGGTCTACACATTATCCATATTCTTCAACTATGCCATTAACGCCTATGCCATGGAATTCGTCATCAGGTATGATTGGTAACCCTCAATGGGCTTCTTTTAATCCATGGATGCCATATAATTTCTTACATGTTGAAAGGGTATTACCAAGTCATTTGATTAGCTACAAGTTTTGTGCTGATCCAAAGGGCTGAAATACTTGATTTATCATTTCATTTGTTTATTCGGCTATATGTGCTTTGAATGAAGTTTACATGGTAACGGCCGATATTTATCTATCGTCCTAAGATTATGTCAATGCATGGCTGGTGTAGTACTCTAACATCGTCCTTAGTTCGATTGGAGAGCGAGATAAGGTACGTGCTCATGGAAATTTATATGTATGTCTATATTATTGATTGAATAGAGTTGAGACATCATGACCGATGTCATTGAATATATGTAGCATAGACCAATTCATAGTTGCAGAATTGGTTAGTGGGCTTATGCTTTGATTTAATATGATTTGGCCTACAAATCTTTCAAATTTACGAGAGGCCAAATCATTATTGGTTTTATTATTCAGCATCGGATTTATGACATGCATAATATAGATATTAGCCTTGTCTATAGTACTATGGAGATTATGTTTTGATGGTTGAATTCATAACAATGGCCAAGGTGTTGGTATTGTTTATATATCTACTTATGGTGCTATTTTATGAAGCCTCATGCCGCTTGAAATATATTTTGCACAATAATCAAAGCCGAATATGCAATGTTATTCGGCTTGGAGCTTTTTGGTGCCATAGGTGCTACACACATTGAGGCTTTCAGTGATTTGTTATGACTAGTGCAACAAATATCCAAGTGTTATCAATGTTTTTATCATTCACTTATAGTTTACCTTTAGGTATGTCTAGATATATAATTTACCTTGGGTTGCTTTAATATTTCTCATATATCTAGACGTAACGATTGAAGAGAAAATGAGTTGGCACAACAAGCATTTGGCTACCACGTTGATCATGGTGTATTGGATATCTATCAATAGTCGATGCTTGGTCTCACCGACATAAGTAAGGCCGAACCAAAGCCCACTGCTTCGGCCACTAATGAAATTTTTATGCAGGTGAAAGAAAGGTTTGGAGGGATTCATTCTTGATTGTCTGCAAAATCCCAGCGAGAGGGTGAACAATATGGTTCAGAGTATGGCTTTGAGATACATATCTATGGAACTTTATCACTGGATTGTTAATGAAATTGAGAAGGTTTCACCCAGGTTTGCATCAAGGATTCAAACAAGTAATGGCCGATATATACTTATCGCCCTGAGAATATGCAGAATGGCCAATGGAGTGTTGACATCGTCTTTAGAACCAACATGGTACAAGTTATTTTTCGGCATGCTAGCTATATCAAAAAACAGGGGGGGCATGTGTTGACACTCAGAAGTGGCACAGTCATAAAATTAGCTTAGGTTATATCGAGACTAATTCAAACTTATGATTGGAAGTCACCATGGAATGGCTCTCCTTGAAGATCAAGATGGATATGAATATGGTCGAAAACGGAGCTCGGACGCAAAATTTATGACAAGTTCAGATATGCTCATGTTGACACCAAAGTAAAGAATAGCATGAAACACAATCAAGATGGCCTCCGATGGATAAAGTTTCAACATGAAAGTTGTGTGTCTCATTGAAATGGTTGATTTTGGTATAAAATCATCTTAATCCGAGGTTGTATGCAACCTGTTAAGGCAAAAGAAGGTCAGATACAGAAGCTACAGAGTCATTTCGAACCGACCGAGTTGATTTGATCAGTGAGACCGAGTTGGTCCGAAAAATTACCAGAGAGTTGGCAATGTTCACTCGGTGGGACCGAAGCAAACCAATCGATGAGACTGAGTTAATTTGGAAACTACAGAAAGTTACACAGAATTGGCCACGTTTACTCGGTGGCACCGAAGCAAACTAATCGGTGAGACCGAGTTGATCCGGAAAATTGCCAAAGATTCCTGTCCGAGTTAGGTTTGGGTTTTTGATGTTTTGGACGAAATTTTTAGTCCTATTCTTGTACGGGAAGTCCATCCGCCTCATAAATAGATAAGAGTTGATGGCCTACTAAACAACACACAATCGAACAAATGAATCTACTATTTTTTGTGTTCATCTACTTTTATCTCTCTCCCTTATATCTTTCTTCTCGTTCTTCGTTCGTTCTTCTTCTTGGAGGGCGGAGAACCTCGAGGACCTAGGGGTGAGAGAATCGACCTAGGGCAGCCCATAGCCGTCGCACGCCCTAACGAGGTCCCTCCCAGGCGTGTGGAGTCTCGGGTCCTCAAAAGCACCTACCGGATTGCTTGCGTACCGCGCTTCCAGACGGGTCTCCTTCAACGTGAGCTGCAGTGCATCACCCTCGGCGTTGGAGGTACACGGTGACATGTTCATGTGCGAACACCAAGGAACCAAGGTTTCAGAAGAGGACCAGACACATAAAGTGATGCTTCAATTCCATCCATGACTGGGTCAAGGAGGAGGACATAAACATTTGCAAAGTACATACGGATCTGAATATTGCAGATATGTTGACTAAACCTCTTCCACGGGCAAAGCATGATCAACACCAGAACTCTATGGGTGTTAGATTCTAACTATAAATGTAGCATGTGGTCGTATCAAGTTTATTGCTATCGTTTTTTGCATGTCAAGTATATATTCCTATGACCATGAGATCATGCAACTCACTGACACCGGAGGAATACCTTGTGTGTACCAAACATCGCAACGTAACTAGGTGACTATAAAGATGCTCAACAGGTGTCTCCGAGGGTGTTTGTTGAGTTGGCATGGATCAAGACTGGGATTTGTCACTCTGTATGATGGAGAGATATCTTAGGGCCCACTCGGTAATACAGCATCACAACAGGCTTGCAAGCATTGTGACGAATGAATTCACTACAAAAAGGACACATCCGTTACATTTTGGGCCAAACAAAAAAAATTCTGTCATACTTATGACACTTCTATGACGATAATTGTGACAAAACTCGGTATCATCATAGATGTGGTGGGCTCCTGCTTCTATGACAAAAAATCATGACAGAAAATGGGCTTTTCGTCCTTGTCGGGCCGGAGACACAGCTGATGACATTCTTTGGGCCTTCCATGACGGAAAAAAACTATGGTAGAAGCGAGGGCGAGGAAAATATCGGGGTGTTCCTGGTTACAGTGGGTGGTCGGGGCCGAACAATGCACGGAGGTTTGCGTGTTTCTCTCATACATGCACGCGCGTGGGTGCGAGGCATTGGGCTCTAACTGAACCCGAGCGAGGCATTCGCCTACTGAACCCGAGCGATTGCACTGCAGGCTACATGTTACTGAACCCGAGCGATCGATCGATGGCTGTTAACTGAACCCGATCTAGTGATTCCTTCGCTACTGCTGCTAACTGAAGCTGGTCGATGTTGCCTCTGGATGAACAGTGAGTGTTTGCTACATCTTGAGCTTGCGTTGGTTTTCCTTGAAGAGGAAAGGGTGATGCAGCACAGTAGCGTAAGTATTTCCCTCAGTTTTTGAGAACAAAGCTATCAATCCAGTAGGACGCTCCTCACAAGTCCCACGAACCTACACAAAAAAACAAAGAACTCGCAACCAGCGCGATAAAGGGGTTGTCAATCTCTTCACGGCCACTTGCGAAACTGAGATCTGATAGAGATAATATGATAAGATAAATATATTTTTGGTATTTTATGATATAGATTGGAAAAGTAAAGATGCAAATAAAAGTAGATTGAAAGCGTATATGATAAAAGATAGACCCGGGGGGCCATAGGTTTCACTAGAGGATTCTCTCAAGATAGCATAAGTATTACGGTGGGTGAACAAATTACTGTCGAGCAATTGATAGAAAAGCGAATAATTATGAGATTATCTAGGTTTGGTCATGTATATAGGCATCACGTCCATGACAAGTAGACCGACTCCTGCCTGCATCTACTACTATTACTCCACACATCGACCGCTATCCAGCATGCATCTAGAGTATTAAGTTCATAAGAACAGAGTAACACTTTAAGAAAGATGACATGATGTAGAGGGATAAACTCAAGCAATATGGTGTAAACCCCATCTTTTAATCCTCAATGGCAACAATACAATACGTGCCTTGCTGCCCATGGGTCACTGGGAAAGGACTCCGCAAGATTGAACCCAAAGCTAAGCACTTCTCCCATGGCAAGAAAGATCAATCTAGTAGGCCAAACCAAATCGATAACTCAAAGAGACTGGCAAAGATAACTCAATCATACATAAAAGAATTCAGAGGAGATTCAAATATTTCTCATAGATAAACTTGATCATAAACCCACAATTCATCGGATCTCGACAAACACACCGCAAAAAGAGTTACATCAAATAGATCTCCACAAGAGAGGGGGAGAATATGGTATTGAGATCCAAAAAGAGAGAAGAAGCTATCTAGCTAATAACTATGGACCCGAAGGTCTGTGGTAAACTACTCACAACTCATCAGAAGGGCTATGGTGTTGATGTAGAAGCCCTCCGTGGTGGATTCCCCATCTGGCAGAACGCCGTCGATGGCTCCAAGATGGGATCTCGCGGATACAGAAGGTTATGGTGGCGGAAATATTTCTTCGGTGGCTCCCCTGATGGTTTCGGTGTACGTAGGTATATATAGGAGGAAGAAGTACGTCGGTGGACGCCCGAGGGGCCCACGAGACAGGGGGCGCGCCCTATAGGGGGGCGCCCTCCGCCCTCGTCGCTTCCTCGATTGCTTCTTGACTTGCACTCCAAGTCCTGTGGATCATGTTTGTTCCAAAAATCACGCTCCCGAAGGTTGCATTCCATTTGGACTCCGTTTGATACTCCTTTTCTTCGAAACACTGAAATAGGCAAAAAAAACAACAATACGGGCTGGGCCTCCGGTTAGTAGGTTAGTCCCAAAAATGACATAAAAGTGTAAAGTAAAGCCCATAAACATCCAAAATAGGTAATATAATAGCATGGAACAATAAAAAATTATAGATACGTTGGAGACGTATCAAGCATCCCCAAGCTTAATTCTTGCTCGTCCTCGAGTAGGTAAATGATAAAAACAGAATTTTTTATGTGGAATGCTACCTAGCATATTTCTTAATGTATTTTTCTTTATTGTGGCAAGAATGTTCAGATCCAAATTATTCAAAATAAAAGTTCATATTGATATAAGAAATAATAATACTTCAATCATACTAATCAAAGCAATCATGTCTTCTCAAAATAACATGGCTAAAGAAAGTTTATCCCTACAAAATCATATAGTTAGGCTATGTTTCATTTTCATCACACAAAAATACTCCCATCAAGCACAACCCGATTTCAGCCAAGAAATTGTTTCATACTTTAGCAATCTCAAAGTTTTTTCAACTTTCACACAATACATGAGCATGAGCCATGGATATAGCACTATGGGTGGAATAGAATATAATGATGGGGATTGTGTGGAGAAGACAAAAAAGGAGAAAGTCTCACATTGACGAGGATAATCAACGGGCTATGGAGATGCACATCAATTGATGTCAACATGAGGAGTAGGGATTGCCATGCAACGGATGCACTAGAGCTATAAATGTATGAAAGCTCAACAAAGAAACTAAGTGGGTGTGCATCCAACTTGCTTGCTCACGAAGACCTAGGGCATTTGAGGAAGCCCATCGTAGTAATATACAAGCCAAGTTCTATAATGAAAAATTCCCACTAGTATATGAAAGTTAAAACATATGAGACTTGCTATATGAAGAACATGGTGCTACTTTGAAGCACAAGCGTGGAAAAAGATAGTAACATTGCCCCCTTTTTTCTTTTCTTTTTTTCTTTGGCCTTTCTCTTTTTTTTCTTTGGCCTTCCTTTTTTTTCTTTTTTTTTCTTTTTTTTCTTTGGCCTTTTTTTCTTTTTGGCCTTTCCTTTTTTTTCTTTAGGGACAATGCTCTAATAATGATGATCATCACACTTCTATATATTTACAACTCATGAATTACAATTCGAAACTAGAACAAGATATGACTCTACATGAATGCCTCCGACGGTGTACCGGGATGGGCAATGAATCAAGAGTGTCATGTATGAAAAGATTATGCATGGTGGCTTTGCCACAAATACGATGTCAACTACATGATTATGCCAGGCAATATGACAATAGTAATGTATGTCATGATGATGAACGGAACGGTGGAAAGTTGCATGGCAATATATCTTGGAATGGCTATGGAAATGCCATAAATAGGTAGGTATGGTGGCTATTTTGAGGAAGATATAAGGAGGTTTATGTGTGATAGAGCGTATCGTATCACGGGGTTTGGATGCACCGGCGAAGTTTGCACCAACTCTCAAGGTGAGAAAGGGGAATGCACGGTACCGAAGAGGCTAGCAATGATGGAAAGATAAAAGTGCGTATAATCCATGGACTCAACATTAGTCATAAAGACCTCACATACTTATTGCAAAAATGTACAAGTCATCAAAAACCAAGCACTACACGCATGCTCCTAGGGGGGAGCTTGGTAGGAGTTAACCATCGCCCCCCCCCCCGACCTCCACACAAGAGAAGGCAATCAAAAGAGCACCTCATGCAATAAATTTGTTACACAACTTTTAGTATACGTGCATGCTACGAGACTTGCTAACTTCAACACAAGCATTCTTTAAATTCATAATCACCCAACTAGCATGACTCTAATATCATTACCTCCATATCTCAAAACAATTATCAAGTATCAAGTTGATCATAGCATCCAATTCACTTTCTATGATAGTTTTTTTTATACCCAACTTGGATGCCTACCATTCTAGGACCAATTTTATAACCATAGCAAATACCATGTTGTTCTAAGAGACTCTCAAAATAATATAAGTGAAGCATGAGAGTTCAACAATTTCTTAAAAATTAATCCACCGACGTGCTCTAAAAGATATAAGTGAAGCACTAGAGCAAAAATTATCTAGCTCAAAAGATATAAGTGAAGCACATAGAGTATTCTAATAAATTCAAATCAAGTAGGCTTCTCCCAAAAGGTGTGTTACATCAAGGATGATTGTGGTAAACTAAAAATCAAAGACTAATACCATACACGATGCTCCAAGCAAAACACATAACATGTGGCGAATAAAAATATAGCTCCAAGTAAAGTTACCTATGAACGAAGACGAAAGAGGGGATGCCTTCCGGGGACATCCCCAAGCTTAGGATTTTGGATATTCTTGAATATCTTGGGGTGCCATGGTCATCCCCAATCTTGGGCTCTTGCCACTCCTTATTCCATAGTCCATCAAATCTTTACCCAAAACTTGATAACTTCACAACACAAAACTCAACAGGAAATCACATAAGCTCCGTTAGTGCAAGAAAGAAAAACCACCACATAAGGTACTGCAATGTACTCATTCTTTATTTATATTGGTGTTAAACCTACTGTATTCCAAGTTCTCTATGGTTCATACCCTTACATACTAGCCATAGATGCATCAAAATAAGCAAACAACACACGAAAGGCAGAACCTGTCAAAAACAGAACAGTCTGTAGCAATCTGTAACTTTCGGTTACTTATGGAACTCCAAAAATCCTACCAAAACAGGACGTCCTAAACTATTTGTCTATTGATCTACATAAAAAATAATCAACACAAAATCATGTTTCTGTGATTTATTGAATTTTTTCTCGTGAGCGCGAAGTTTCAGTTTTTCAGCAGAATCAAATCAACTCATATCATAGGTTATCCTATAGGTTCTACTTGGCACAAACACTAAATAAAACAAGAAAACACATCTAAACAGAAAGTAGATGAAAAATTCATTACTAAACAGGAAAAAAACAAAAAACACAATGAAAATTGGGTTGCCTCCCAACTAGCGCTATCGTTTAATGCCCCTAGCTAGGCATAAAAGCAAGGATAGATCTAACTAGTGCCATCTTTGGCACTTGGTTCATAGCTAGCTCGCATGATAAATTCATAAGGTAATTTAATTTTCTTTCTTGTAAAGTGCTCCATGCCTTTCTTTAATGGAAATTGGAATCTAATATTCCCTTCATTCATATCAATAATCACACCAATCGTTCTAAGGAAATGTCTACCAAGAATAATAGGACAAGAAAGATTGCAATCTATATCAAGAACGATAAAATCCACGGGCACCAAATTTCTATTTGCAACAATTAGGACATCATTGATTATTCCCATTGGCTTTTTAATGGTGGAATCCGCAAGGTGCAAATTTAAAGAGCAATCATCAAGATCATGGAAACCTAGAATATCACATAAAGTTTTCGGAATTGTGGAAACACTAGCACCCAAATCACACAAAGCAAAACACTCATAATCTTTAATTTTAATATTTATAGCAGGTTCCCACTCATCATTAAGTTTTCTAGGTATAGAAACTTCCAAATTAAGTTTTTCATCATAAGATTGCATCAAGGCATCAACAACATGCTTGGTAAAGGAGTTTTTTTACTATAAGCATGGGGAGAATTCAATACGGATTGCAACAAGGAAATACAACTTTCTAAAGAAAAATTATCATAATTTAATTCCTTGAAATCCAACATGGTGGGTTCAATGCGATTTAAAGTTTTGACCTCTCCAATTTCACTTTTACAAAATTTAGCATCAAGATCTAAAAACTCCAAATTTTTGGAACGCTTTTTAATCAAAGTTGATTCACTTCTAGTCCCATTATTATCAAGATTCATATTGCAAAACAAGGATCTAATAGGGGATACATCAATAACTTTAAGATCTTCATCATTATTTTCACCTAATTTTTCTGGTTTGGCAGCCATCTTATTGACTAAGGTAGCTTGCTTATCAGAAATTTGAGCTAAAGAATTTTCAAGCAGAGTAATTTGGGAGATCAAACCATAAAATTGTTTAGACATATCATCAAGTTCTTTCTTCATAAACTCCATAAAACCTTTTTGTTCTTTTAGCTCTTTTCTGAAAAAATTATTATGCTCAAATTGTAAAGTCATAAAACTTCTAACGTTTGATTCAATCTCTTCCAACCTTCTAAGATGAAGGTCGGTGTTCTTAGGCAAAGCCATGAGGGCAAGCAAGCACACAGAAAGGCAAGCGAAAAAGAGAAGAGATTGGGAAAGAGAGGGCGAATAAAACGGCAAGGGTGAAGTGGGGGACAGGAAAACGAGAGGCAAATGGCAAATAATGTAAATGCGAGGGACATGAGTTTGTGATGGGTACTTGGTATGTCTTGACTTGAGCGAAGACCTCCCCAGCAACGGCGCCAGAAATCCTTCTTGCTACGTCTTGAGCTTGCGTTGGTTTTCCTTGAAGAGGAAAGGGTGATGCAGCACAGTAGCGTAAGTATTTCCCTCAATTTTGAGAACCAAGGTATCAATCCAGTAGGAGGCTCCTCACATGTCCCATGAACCTACACAAACAAACAAAGAACTCACAACCAACGCAATAAAGGGGTTGTCAATCCCTTCACGGCCACTTGCGAAAGTGAGATCTGATAGAGATAATATGATAAGATAAATATATTTTTGGTATTTTATGATATAGATTGGAAAAGTAAAGATGCAAATAAAAGTAGACTGAAAGCGTATATGATAAAACATACACCCGGAGGCCATAGGTTTCACTAGAGGCTTCTCTCAAGATAGCATAAGTATTACGGTGGGTGAATAAATTACTGTCGAGCAATTGATAGAAAAGCGAATAATTATGAGATTATCTAGGTATGATCATGTATATAGGCATCACGTCCATGACAAGTAGAACGACTCATGCCTGCATCTACTACTATTACACCACACATCGACTGCTATCTAGCATGCATCTAGAGTATTAAGTTCATAAGAATAGAGTAAGCTTTAAGAAAGATGACATGATGTAGAGGGATAAACTCAAGCAATATGATATAAACCCCATCTTTTTATCCTTGATGGCAACAATACAATACGAGCCTTGCTGCCCCTGCTGTCACTGGGAAAGGACACCGCAAGATTGAACCCAAAGCTAAGCACTTCTCCCATGGCAAGAAAGATCAATCTAGTAGGCCAAACCAAATCAATAATTCGAAGAGACTTGCAAAGATAACTCAATCGTACATAAAAGAATTTAGAGGAGATTCAAATATTTCTCATAGATAAACTTGATCATAAACCCACAATTCATCGGATCTCGACAAACACACCGCAAAAAGAGTTACATCAAATAGATATCCAAAAGAGAGGGGGAGAACATGGTATTGAGATCCAAAAAGAGATAAGAAACCATCTAGCTAATAACTATGGACCCGAAGGTTTGTGGTAAACTACTCACAACTCATCGCAAGGGCTATGGTGTTGATGTAGAAGGCCTCCGTGGTGGATTCCCCCTCTGGCAGAACGCCGACGATGGCTCTAAGATGGGATCTCGCGGATACAGAAGGTTACGATGGCGGAAATATTTCTTTGGTGGCTCCCCTAATGGTTTCGGGGTACGTAGGTATATATAAGAGGAGGAAGTACGTCGGTGGACGCCCGAGGGGCCCACGAGACAGGGGGCACGCCCTATAGGGGGGAGCTCCCTCCACCCTCGTGGCTTCCTCGATTGCTTCTTGACTTGCACTCCAAGTCCTATGGATCACGTTTGTTCCAAAAATCACGCTCCCGAAGGTTGCATTCCATTTGGACTCCGTTTGATATTCCTTTTCTTCGAAACACTGAAATAGGCAAAAAAAATAGCAATACGGGCTGGGGCTCCGGTTAGTAGGTTAGTCCCAAAAATGATATAAATGTGTAAAGTAAAGCCCATAAACATCAAAATCAGGTAATATAATAGCATGGAACAATAAAAAATTATAGATACGTTGGAGACGTATCAGTGTTGCTAGGGGGGTTTGGATGAACAGTTCCCGGTGGGGGTGGATGAACAGGACCCCGTGGTGTTGCCTCTGGATGAACAGGACCCCGATCGATCGAGACGGTTGGGGCTGGATGAACAGGACCCCGTGGAGGGTTGGATGAACAGGACGACCCGGTGGAGGGCTGGATGAACAATAGACGATGGAGGGCTGGATGAACAGTAGCCCATGGAGGGGTGGTTGAACAGGAGCCCGTGGAGAGGGCTGGTTGAACAGTAGCCGATGGAGTAGCGTGCGGTGGAGGCTGGATGAATAGGAGCCCGTGGATGAACAGTCACAAGTGGAGGCTGGAGGAGGTCGACGATGGATGAACATTAGCCCGTGGAGGCTGGAGGAGGTCGACGGTGGAGATGAACAGTATCCCGTGGAGTCCCGTTTTGCGGTACGCCACACCCCTCCCGATGAATAGGACCCCTGTTTCGACCGTATTGCTCCAACACAAGTTTGTTTCCTCTGTTTTGCGGTATGCCACACCCCTCCCGATCAACAGGACCCCGTTTCGACTGTAGGAGGTCCAACACAAGTCCGTTTCCTCCGTTTTGCGGTATGCTAGATCCCTCCCGATGAACAGGATCCTGGTTTGAACGTGGCCAGTCGAACACAAGGCCGTTTCCTCTATTCTGCCGTATGCCAGGCCTCATTCCCATCGGCTGTTCCATCCAGGCCCCCCCCCCGATGAACACGATGACGCATTCCGTTCCGACCCAGCCGGTTGGCTCCCCATGAACATGACGACGACCTTGTTTCTCCATTCCGACCTAGCCATGTACACGAGCCCTGGCCGTACGTATGCGCGAGTAGGCGTTCGAGACCCCGCCCGTATGTACGTACATGGCCATATTTTCTTTCTTGCACACTAGCCGTTGTACGTACGTGTACATGCTACGTGTGTGCCTCTACTATGACATGTGCGCGCCTCTACATCGACCAGTATGTACGTACATGTTCTCGACCAGAATAACAACGCTACGTATGCTTCGGCCAGGTGGGTCCCGACTGTCAGGCACTTCCTTGCATGTGAAGATGCAGCTGGTGGGTCCTAGCAGTCAGGGGGGCGAATCATTTTTTTTGCCCGAACGCATTTCCTTGCGTGCGAAGATGTAGCTGGTGGGTCCCAGCAGTAAGGGGGGCAAATCGTTTTTTTGCCCGGACGCACTTCCTTGCGTGCGAAGATGTAGCTGGTGTGTCTCAGCAGTCAGGGGAAACGTTTTTTTTCGCGAAATACGGTTGCCCGTCCGGTGGGTCCCTGCTGTCAGGTGGAGGAATCATTATTTTCCGTGTAATAAGGAGGCACTTCCTTGCTGCGGTCGTGGACCCAACTGACAGCCTCTCCAAGTACAGTCCACGTCTGATGGAAGTCTTTCCTTGACCACGTTGACCACGCCGCAGCGAGAGCACCTGGGCGGTGGACGACGGCGAGGCCTACGAAGGGGACGACACGGAACCGGGGAAGACGCGGCAGTGGATGCCCACGCGTAGAGGAGTATGAGGGTTCACTGGTTCGGCTGCAATATGAGGCTGTCGTCGGCGCAGAATAACAAGGGGTGTGGGTGAGTAGAGGGATGGCCTAGCCAGTGGTGGGAGTAGTAGGGGGAGGTGAGGCCTCCGCGGCATCACAGCAGGCCACGGGAGGCAGGAGCACGCGGCACGAATGATGCTGGTTTGGGCAGCTCGAGCAAGAAGACCAAAGGTTGAAGAAGCACTACGGTCGTTGGATGGACATCGTACGGTCACTGGATCTAGAATCGTTCATATTGACTAAGTTGACAAAGCCCTCCGTCCCTGTTAACTTAGTAGGCCCACAAGTCAGCCTCCCACCAAGGTGGGTCCCAGCTAGCAGGGGGAGTATTCATTTTTTTGTGCGTAATAAGGAGGCACTTCCGGTGGGTCCGAGCTGATAGCGGGGGGAACATTTTTTTGCGAAATACGGTGGCCCGTCCGGTGGGTCCCAGCAGTCAAGGGGAAATGTTTTTTTCGCAAAATACGGTGGCCCGTCTGGTGGGTCCCTACTGTCAGGTGGAGGAATAATTATTTTGCGCGTAATAAGGAGGCACTTCCTTGCGGCTGCCATGGACCCAGCTGTCAGCCTCTCCATGTACACTACTCTTCCGATGGAAGTCGGTCGTTGACCACATTGACCATGCCGCGCCGAGAGCACCACGGCGGTGGACGACGGTGAGGCCTAGCAAGGGGACGATGTGGAGCCAGGGAAGGCACGGCAGTGGAAGCCCGCGCAGAGAGGAGTACAAGGGTTCACTAGTTCGGCTGCAGTGTGAGGCTGTCGTCGCCACAGAATAAAAGGGGGTGTGGGTGAGTAGAGGGATGCACTGGCCAGCTGTGGGAGTAGTAGGGGGCGGTGAGGCCTGTGCGGCAGCACAACCGGCCATGGAAGGTGGGAGCAGGCGGTCCCGCCAGCGCTGGATCTGGCGGCTGGAGCAAGAA
Organism: Triticum aestivum; assembly: GCF_018294505.1. Taxonomy (NCBI): domain Eukaryota; kingdom Viridiplantae; phylum Streptophyta; class Magnoliopsida; order Poales; family Poaceae; genus Triticum; species Triticum aestivum. The sequence goes on along the minus strand of NC_057801.1, from coordinate 488,011,746 downwards.
GATCAGAGATTGAAGAAACACGACTGCCGTTGGATGGACATCCAACGGTTACGTCTGCTAGAATCGTTTGTTGACGTATATAATAACTAAAAAAATCTTGCATACGCGTCAACTTAATAGCCCCACAAGTCAGACCATTCCTTCTCTTTTTTAATAATTTATATATAGCTCATTGCAACTTCTTATGCAATTTATTGCAGTCCGTTTTTTGGTTGGCCAGGGCCAATTTCGCATATTTTTGTGGGTTCCAAACTATTTTTAATATCGAAATGTCGAGCCAGATTTAAAGTACTTTGAAGATATATTTAAATTAGGTTAATGCCCAGTGAAATAAGAATCTGAACATGTGAAAAAATTCAGAAATTATAAAGTAATTGCCAATTTGTCATCTGTTTTTGTATTTACAACCCATTTCATATTACTTTCAAGATTTGCAGGCGTCTTGAAAGAGTTGTAGCCCATCAGGACATAGAAAAATAAGTAGGCCTGGAAAGGGTATTCTTCAGATAAAATAAATTGGGCGCATTTTCACAAAGAAAAAATAGCTGGGCTGGTCACATGGTGAACATAAAATATAAGCCTGGGCTAGACGGGCCACAGCCCAGTTCAAATCCTACTCCGTCTCAACAATAACAAAAAAAATAACTGCTCGAGCAGCTACATCCCAGGTGTCAGCCGATCTTGTGTTGTTCTCTTGTCTATTGACTATATACGCTCACAATGTCGTGGGTCCCAGATGTCAGGAAAACACTAGGAGGAAGCATTTTATTTTTCCATACGCTGCCATGGTGGGCCCCTACTGTCATCCTCTCCACGTACTTCTGCCAATTCCTGTTGTTTGTTGACCATGTTGACAACGCGAGAGGGCGGCGCCGCGGCAAGTGCACCAAAGCGTGCGGAGGACGACGGCGAGGCCTCGGAAGTCGGCATTAACGATTCAGGAGACGGTGGTGTGGCGATGTGTGCGCTGAGGCGCAGCCAGCCATGGGAGGCGGAAGCAGGCGGCCCCGCCAGCGCTGGTTTGGTTTTGGCGGCTGGAGGAAGACAGGACTGAAGAAACACGACATACTGTAAAAGCAGCAAGAGTACTTAACAACCTTAACTGCAACCAGCAGGGGCACTTAACAACCATAGCTGAAAGTAGTATGAGTACTTGTTCAACCGTACAAAGCACGCCTCGAACATTGCTACTTTGCCTACAGTTAACCAAGGGTGAGGCCTCCAAGCCCCAGGACAAGGCCCAGACGCCACCCCGTGCATCCACAACCTTCTGAAAGCGGCTTCATCTCGCAATGTGGTCAATAAACAGGATATTCGCTTTAGGTCCATTGAAAAGCAGGAACATAATCTTCTATCCTATTCTCCAAGATGGACGGGCCTTCATTATTTGAGACCACCCATGAATAAGTATCTTTTCACCTCCAAGGGGAATGGAGTAGGTCGACATAAACATCATGTTGTGACCAAGCGCAAGTCTGACCCGACCATGGTCAAGCATCTGTATAAGAACAATAGAACTTGGTAGTTTCTGTTTCGACAAGATCACAACTTTGAAACTGTGTATAAGCAATAGTTTATAAACAACATATATAACAGAAAACAGCTCGTACCATAAGCTTCTCGACACAGTTGGACCTGTTCAACGAATGCAGTAGTGGCACACATATCCCACGTGACCTTCCACCATTGAAACGCCTCACAAGGACCTCAAGACGATCAATAAAGTGTAGGAACTTGTGGATGTCGTCCCAGTAAACTTCAGTGCCATCAGTAACAGCCGAATTATTACTGAATAACAAACGAGCGGCCTGGTTAACTCTGAAAAAACCTACACGTGCCACCAATTATAAGAAAATATTAGTTAGAAGTAGCATCTTTGTGAGATATTTTTTGCTACTTCTAAAGTTAAATTGTGAGGAATTTGTCTATTAATCTTCTGCAAAAAGAATCAACGCAAAAGCACTCTTCTGTAAAAAAATGACAGCTAATCTCGTGAGCGCAAAGTTTCTGCTTTTTACAGCAAGATCACATTAACTTTCACCCAAGTCTTCCCAAAGGTCTTACTTGGCACTTTATTGAAACAAAAGCTATAAAACATGATTAATACAGTAGTTTAATCATGCAGACACACAAAAATAGTAAGGATAAATATTGGGTTGTCTCCCAACAAGCGCTTTTCTTTAATGCCTTTTAGCTAGGCATGATGATTTCAATGATGCTCGCATAAAAGATAAGACTTGAAACATAAAAAGAGCATCATGAAGAATATGACTAGCATATTTAAATCTAACCCACTTCCTATGCCTAGGGATTTTGTGAGCACACATTTTTTAGGAACAAGAATCAACTAGCATAGGAAGGCAAAACAAGTATAACTTCAAAAATTTAAGCACATAGAGAGGAAACTTGACATTATTGCAACTCCTACAAGCACATATTCCTCCCTCATAATAATTTTTTGAGTAGCAACATGATAACAACTTTGTTCTCATACTCAATTGGAACCTTTTTCGAAATAGTGGAATACTAACTAAAGTTGACACTCTTCCAAATCCACTTTCATAAATATCGTACAGAGATTCAACACCCTCCAAGATAGCGGGATCACTAATTCCTAAAGTTGACACTCTTCCAAACCCACTTTAAACTATAGCATTATTCATACTTCAAAAGATATAAGTGAATTTCCTGGAGCATTTTACAATTAATATAGACTAGCCAACATACAAGCTCAAAAATATACAAGTGAAGTGTACGAAGCGTTCTATAAAACCATACTCAAATGATTTAAGTGAAGCACAAAAAGTAATTCTATAAGATCATACTTAAAAGATATAAGTGAAGCACATTAAGTATTTTATAAACCAATGAAGAGCTATCTCATACTAGCATTAATCTTAAAGTAAAATACAAACACAAAGGACACAAGTCATGTGAACAAAACAAAAACCGAGGTATACCGATATTTGTCAAAGAAGAAAGATGGGATGCCAACCGGGGCATCCCCAAGCTTATTTGCTTGAGTATACTTTGAAATATTTACTTGGGGTGCCTTGGGAATCCCCAAGCTTAAACTCTCGTATCTCTTTATTCTTCTCACATCGGTAACTCCTCGTTCTTCAAACACTTCATTCACAAAAACTTAAACAAAAACTTTGTGAGATCCGTTAGTGTAATAAAGCAAACTACCACTTTAAGGTATTGTAATTAACTCATTCTTTGTTTATATTGGTGTTAAACCTACTGTATTCCAACTTCTCTATGGTTCATACCCCCCGATACTGTTGGAGAACGTTGCAGAAAACAAAAAATTTCCTACTCGTTTCACCAAGATCATCTAGGAGTTCATCTAGCAACGAGTGATTAGATGCATCTACATACCTTTGTAGATCGCGAGCGGAAGCGTTCAAAGAACGGGGATGATGTAGTTGAACACGACGTGATCCAAATCACCGGAGATCCTAGCACCGAACGGACGGCACCTCCGCGTTCAACACACGTACAGAACAGCCACGTCTCCTCCTTCTTGATCCAGCAAGGGAGGGAGGAGAGGTTGAGGGAGATGGCACCAGCAGCAGCACGACGGCGTGGTGTTGATGGAGCTGCAGTACTCCGGCAGAGCTTCGCTAAGCACTATGGAGGTGGAGGAGGTGTTGGGGAGGGAGAAAGAGGCAACCAAAGGCCAAGGCGTTCAGGTATGAAGTCCCTCCTCTCCCCCACTATATATAGGGGTGCCAAGGGGGGGTGGCCGGCCCTAGGAGATCCAATCTCCTAGGGGGTGCGGCGGCCAAGGGGGGTTTCCCTCCCCCCAAAGGCACCTAGGAGGTGCCTTACCCTCCTAGGACTCTTCCCCCCTTAAACCCTAGGCGCATGGGCCTATGTGGGGCTGGTGCCCTTGGCCCATTAGGCCAAGGCGCACCCCCTTACAGCCCATGTGGCCCCCCGGGACAGGTGGACCCACCCGGTGGACCCCCGGGACCCTTCCGGTGGTCCCGGTACAATACCGATAACCCCGAAACTTGTCCCGATGCCCGAAACAGGACTTCCCATATATAAATCTTTATCTCCGGACCATTCCGGAACTCCTCGTGACGTCCGGGATCTCATCCGGGACTCCGAACAACATTCGGGTTACTGCATATACATATCCCTACAACCCTAGCGTAACCGAACCTTAAGTGTGTAGACCCTACGGGTTTGGGAGACAAGCAGACATGACCGAGACGATTCTCCGATCAATAACCAACAGCGGGATCTGGATACCCATGTTGGCTCCCACATGCTCCACGATGATCTCATCGGATGAACCACGATGTCGACGATTCTATCAACCCCGTACGCTGTTCCCTTTGTCTATCGATATGTTACTTGCCCGAGATTAGATCGTCGGTATCCCAATACCTCGTTCAATCTCGTTACCGGCAAGTCACTTTACTCGTACCGTAATGCATGATCCCGTGACCAGACACTTGGTCACTCTGAGCTCATCATGATGATGCATTACCGAGTGGGCCCAGTGATACCTCTCCGTCATACGGAGTGACAAATCCCAGTCTTGATCCATGTCACCCAACAGACACTTTCGGAGATACCCGTAGTCTACCTTTATAGTCACCCAGTTACGTTGTGACGTTTGGCATACCCAAAGCACTCCTACGGTATCCGGGAGTCACACGATCTCATGGTCTAAGGAAAAGATACTTGACATTGGAAAACTCTAGCAAACGAACTATACGATCTTGTGCTATGTTTAGGATTGGGTCTTGTCCATCACATCATTCTCCTAATGATGTGATCTCGTTATCAATGACATCCAGTGTCCATAGTCAGGAAACCATGACTATCTGTTGATCAACGAGCTAGTCAACTAGAGGCTCACTAGGGACATGTTGGTGTCTGTTATTCACACATGTATTACGATTTCCGGATAACACAATTATAGCATGAATAAAGACAATTATCATGAACAAGGAAATATAATAATAATGCTTTTATTATTGCCTCTAGGGCATATTTCCAACAGTCTCCCACTTGCACTAGAGTCAATAATCTAGTTACATTGTGATGAATCGAACACCCATAGAATTCTAGCGTTGATCATGTTTTGCTCTAGGGAGAGGTTTAGTCAACGGATCTGCTACATTCAGGTCCGTATGTACTTTACAAATCTCTATGTCTCCATCTTGAACATTTTCACGAATGGAGTTGAAGCGACGCTTGATGTGCCTTGTCTTCTTGTGAAACCTGGGCTCCTTGGCAAGTGCAATAGCTCCAGTGTTGTCACAGAAGAGCTTGATCGGCCCCGACGCATTGGGTATGACTCCTAGGTCGGTGATGAACTCCTTCACCCATATTGCTTCATGTGCTGCCTCCGAGGCTGCCATGTACTCCGCTTCACATGTAGATCCCGCCACGACGCTTTGCTTGCAACTGCACCAGCTTACTGCCCCACCATTCAAAATATACACGTATCCGGTTTGTGACTTAGAGTCATCCAGATCTGTGTCGAAGCTAGCGTCGACGTAACCCTTTACGACGAGCTCTTCGTCACCTCCATAAACGAGAAACATTTCCTTAGTCCTTTTCAGGTACTTCAGGATATTCTTGACCGCTGTCCAGTGTTCCTTGCCGAGATTACTTTGGTACCTTCCTACCAAACTTACGGCAAGGTTAACATCAGGTCTGGTACACAGCATGGCATACATAATAGAACCTATGGCTGAGGCATAGGGGATGACGCTCATCTCTTCTATATCTTCTGCCGTGGTCGGACATTGAGCTGAGCTCAATTTCACACCTTGTAACACAGGCAAGAACCCTTTCTTGGATTGATCCATATTGAACTTCTTCAATATCTTATCAAGGTATGTGCTTTGTGAAAGACCTATGAGGCGTCTTGATCTATCTCTATAGATTTTGATGCCTAATATATAAGCAGCTTCTCCAAGGTCCTTCATTGAAAAACTTTTATTCAAGTAGGCCTTGATGCTATCCAAGAGTTCTATATCATTTCCCATCAAAAGTATGTCATCTACATATAATATGAGAAATGCTACAGAGCTCCCACTCACTTTCTTGTAAACGCAGGCTTCTCCATAAGTCTATGTAAACCCAAACGCTTTGATCATCTCATCAAAGCGAATGTTCCAACTCCGAGATGCTTGCACCAGCCCATAAATTGAGCGTTGGAGCTTGCACACTTTGTCAGCATTTTTAGGATCGACAAAACCTTCCGGCTGCATCATATACAATTCTTCCTTAAGGAAACCATTAAGGAATGCCGTTTTGACGTCCATTTGCCATATTTCGTAATCATAGAATGCGGCAATTGCTAACATGATTCAGACGGACTTCAGCTTCGCTACCGGTGAGAAAGTCTCATCGTAGTCAACCCCTTGAACTTGTCAATAACCCTTAGCGACAAGCCGAGCTTTATAGATGGTCACATTACCATCCGCGTCTGTCTTCTTCTTAAAGATCCATTTATTTTCTATGGCTCGCCGTTCAACGGGCAAGTCAGTCAAAGTCCATACTTCGTTTTCATACATGGATCCTATCTCGGATTTCATGGCTTCTAGCCATTTGTCGGAATCTGGTCCCGCCATCGCTTCTTCATAGTTCGAAGGTTCACCGTTGTCTAACAACATGATTTCCAAGACAGGGTTGCCGTACCACTCTGGTGCGGAACGTGTCCTTGTGGACCTTCGAATTTCAGTAGGAGTTTGATCAGAAGTATCTTGATCATTATCATTAACTTCCTCTCTAGTCGGTGCTGGCACCTCAGGAACATTTTCTTGAGTTGCGCCATTTTCCGGTTCAAGAGGCAATACTTCATCAAGCTCTACTTTCCTCCCACTTACTTCTTTCGAGAGAAACTCTTTCTCCAGAAAGGACCCATTCTTGGCAACAAAGATCTTGCCTTCGGATCTGAGGTAGAAGGTGTACCCAATAGTTTCTTTTGGGTATCCTATGAAGACACATTTTTCCGATTTGGGTTCGAGCTTTTCAGGTTGAAGTTTCTTGACATAAGCATCGCATCCCCAAACTTTTAGAAACGACAGCTTAGGTTTCTTCCCAAACCATAATTCATACGGTGTCGTCTCAACGGATTTCGACGGAGCCCTATTTAAAGTGAATGCGGCAGTCTCTAAAGCATAGCCCCAAAAAGAAAGCGGTAAATCGGTAAGAGACATCATAGATCGCACCATATCTAACAGAGTGCGATTACGACGTTCGAACACACCATTACGCTGAGGTGTTCCAGGCGGCGTGAGTTGTGAAACTATTCCACATTTTCTTAAGTGTGCCCCAAACTCGTGACTCAAGTATTCTCCTCCACGATCTGATCGCAGAAACTTGATTTTCCTGTCACGTTGATTTTCAACCTCACTCTGAAATTCCTTGAACTTTTTAAAGGTTTCAGACTTGTGTTTCATTAAGTAGATATACCCATACCTACTTAAATCATCAGTGAGGGTGAGAACATAACGATAGCCACCGCGAGCCTCAACACTCATTGGACCGCACACATCGGTATGTATGATTTCCAATAAGTCGGTTGCTCGCTCCATTGTTCCTGAGAACGGAGTCTTGGTCATTTTACCCATAAGGCATGGTTCGCACGTGTCAAATGATTCATAATCAAGAGACTCTAAAAGTCCATCCGCATGGAGCTTCTTCATGCGTTTAACACCTATGTGACCAAGGCGGCAGTGCCACAAGTATGTGGGACTATCATTATCAACCTTACTTCTTTTGGTACTCACATTATGAATATGTGTAGCATCACGTTTGAGATTCATAAAGAATAAACCATTCACCATAGGAGCATGACCATAAAACATATCTCTCATAAAAATGGAACAACCATTATTCTCAGATTTAAAAGAGTAGCCATCTCGAATTAAACGAGATCCCGATACAATGTTCATGCTCAAAGCTGGCACTAAATAACAATTATTAAGGTTTAAAACTAATCCCGAAGGGAGATGCAGAGGTAGCGTGCCGACGGCGATCACATTGACCTTGGAACCATTCCCGACGCGCATCGTCACCTCGTCCTTTGCCAGTTTCCGCTTATTCCGCAGCCCCTGCTTTGAGTTACAAATGTGAGCAACTGCACCGGTATCAAATACCCAGGAGCTACTACAGGCACTAGTAAGGTACACATCAATTACATGTATATCACATATACCTTTTGTTTTGCCGGCCTTCTTATCCGCTAAGTACTTAGGGCAGTTCCGCTTCCAGTGACCGCTTCCCTTGCAATAAAAGCACTCAGTCTCGGGCTTGGGTCCATTCTTTGGCTTCTTCCCGGCAGCTTGCTTGCCGGGCGCGGCAACCTCCTTGCCGTCCTTCTTGAAGTTCTTTTTACCCTTGCCTTTCTTGAACTTAGTGGTTTTATTGACCATCAACACTTGATGTTCCTTCCTGACTTCTACCTCCGCTGATTTCAGCATAGCAAATACTTCAGGAATGGTCTTTTCCATCCCCTGCATATTGAAGTTCATCACAAAGCTCTTGTAGCTTGGTGGAAGCGACTGGAGGATTCTGTCAATGACCGCATCATCCGGGAGATTAACTCCCAGCTGAGTCAAGCGGTTATGCAATCCAGACATAGTGAGTATGTGCTCACTGACAGAACTGTTTTCCTCCATCTTACAGCTGAAGAATTTGTCGGAGACTTCATATCTCTCGACCCGGGCATGAGCTTGGAAAACCATTTTCAGCTCTTCGAACATCTCATATGCTCCATGTCTCTCAAAACGCTTTTGGAGCCCCGGCTCTAGGCTGTAAAGCATGCCGCACTGAATGAGGGAGTAGTCATCGGAACGTGCCTGCCAAGCGTTCATAACGTCTTGTTCCGCAGGGAGAACGGGTGCGTCACCAAGCGGTGCTTGTAGGACATAATCTTTCTTGGCAGCTATGAGGATGATCCTCAGGTTCCGGACCCAGTCCGTATAGTTGCTGCCATCGTCTTTCATCTTAGTTTTCTCTAGGAACGCGTTGAAGTTGAGCACTACGTTGGCCATTTGATCTACAAGACATATTGCAAAGATTTTAGACTAAGTTCATGATAATTAAGTTCAACTAATCAAATTATTAGTGAACTCCCACTTAGATTAGACATCCCTCTAGTCATCTAAGTATTACATGATCCGAGTTAAACTAGACCGTGTCCGATCATCACGTGAGACGGACTAGTCAACATCGGTGAACATCTTCATGTTGATCGTATCTTCTATACGACTCATGCTCGACCTTTCGGTCTTCTGTGTTCTGAGGCCATGTCTGTACATGCTAGGCTCGTCAAGTCAACCTAAGTGTTTGCATGTGTAAATCTGTCTTACACCCGTTGTATGTGAACGTCTGAATAAAACACCCGATCATCACGTGGTGTTTTGAAACAGCGAACTATCGCAACGGTGCACAGTTAGGGGGAACACTTCTTGAAATTAGTATGAGGGATCATCTTATTTACTACCGTCGTTCTAAGTAAACAAGATGCAAAACATGATAAACATCACATGCAATCAAATAATAAACGTGACATGATATGGCCAATATCACACAACTCCTTTGATCTCCATCTTGGGGCTCCATGATCATCTTGTCACCGGCTTGACACCATGATCTCCATCATCATGATCTCCATCATCGTGTCTCCATGAAGTTGCTCGCCAACTATTACTTCTACTACTATGGCTAACGCGTTTAGCAATAAAGTAAAGTAATTTACATGGCGTTTCTTGATGACACGCAGGTCATATAAAAGAATAAAGACAACTCCTATGGCTCCTGCCGGTTGTCATACTCATCGACATGCAAGTCGTGATTCCTATTACAATAGCATGAACATCTCATACATCACATATAGATCATTCATCATTCATCACAACTTTGGCCATATCATATCACAAACCACTTGCTGCAAAAACAAGTTAGACGTCCTCTAATTGTTGTTGCAAGTTTTACGTGGCTGAATTAGGGTTCTAGCAAGAACGTTTTCTTACCTACGTTAAAGCCACAACGTGATTTGTCAACTTCTATTTACCCTTCATAAGGACCCTGTTCATCGATTCCGCTCCAACTAAAGTAGGAGAGACAGACACCCGCCAGCCACCTTATGCAACTAGTGCATGTTAGTCGGTGGAACCGGTCTCACGTAAGCGTACGTGTAAGGTTGGTCCGGGCCGCTTCATCCCACAATACCGCTAAAGCAAGAAAGGACTAGTAATGGCAAGAAAGTTGACAAATCTACGCCCACAACAAATTGTGTTCTACTCGCGCAAGAAGAACTACGCATAGACCTAGCTCTGATACCACTGTTGGAGAACGTTGCAGAAAACAAAAAATTTCCTACTCGTTTCACCAAGATCATCTAGGAGTTCATCTAGCAACGAGTGATTAGATGCATCTACATACCTTTGTAGATCGCGAGCGGAAGCGTTCAAAGAACGGGGATGATGTAGTCGAACACGACGTGATCCAAATCACCGGAGATCCTAGCACCGAACGGACGGCACCTCCGCGTTCAACACACGTACGGAACAACCACGTCTCCTCCTTCTTGATCCAGCAAGGGAGGGAGGAGAGGTTGAGGGAGATGGCACCAGCAGCAGCACGACGGCGTGGTGTTGATGGAGCTGCAGTACTCCGGCAGAGCTTCGCTAAGCACTATGGAGGTGGAGGAGGTGTTGGGGAGGGAGAAAGAGGCAACCAAAGGCCAAGGCGTTCAGGTATGAAGTCCCTCCTCTCCCCCACTATATATAGGGGTGCCAAGGGGGGGGGTGGCCGGCCCTAGGAGATCCAATCTCCTAGGGGGTGCGGCGGCCAAGGGGGGTTTCCCTCCCCCCAAAGGCACCTAGGAGGTGCCTTACCCTCCTAGGACTCTTCCCCCCTTAAACCCTAGGCGCATGGGCCTATGTGGGGCTGGTGCCCTTGGCCCATTAGGCCAAGGCGCACCCCCTTACAGCCCATGTGGCCCCCCGGGACAGGTGGACCCACCCGGTGGACCCCCGGGACCCTTCCGGTGGTCCCGGTACAATACCGATAACCCCGAAACTTGTCCCGATGCCCGAAACAGGACTTCCCATATATAAATCTTTATCTCCGGACCATTCCGGAACTCCTCGTGACGTCCGGGATCTCATCCGGGACTCCGAACAACATTCGGGTTACTGCATATACATATCCCTACAACCCTAGCGTAACCGAACCTTAAGTGTGTAGACCCTACGGGTTCGGGAGACAAGCAGACATGACCGAGACGATTCTCCAGTCAATAACCAACAGCGGGATCTGGATACCCATGTTGGCTCCCACATGCTCCACGATGATCTCATCGGATGAACCACGATGTCGAGGATTCTATCAACCCCGTACGCTCTTCCCTTTGTCTATCGATATGTTACTTGCCCGAGATTCGATCGTCGGTATCCCAATACCTCGTTCAATCTCGTTACCGGCAAGTCACTTTACTCATACCGTAATGCATGATCCCGTGACCAGACACTTGGTCACTCTGAGCTCATCATGATGATGCATTACCGAGTGGGCCCAGTGATACCTCTCCGTCATACGGAGTGACAAATCCCAGTCTTGATCCATGTCACCCAACAGACACTTTCGGAGATACCCGTAGTCTACCTTTATAGTCACCCAGTTACGTTGTGACGTTTGGCATACCCAAAGCACTCCTACGGTATCCGGGAGTCACACGATCTCATGGTCTAAGGAAAAGATACTTGACATTGGAAAACTCTAGCAAACGAACTATACGATCTTGTGCTATGTTTAGGATTGGGTCTTGTCCATCACATCATTCTCCTAATGATGTGATCTCGTTATCAATGACATCCAGTGTCCATAGTCAGGAAACCATGACTATCTGTTGATCAACGAGCTAGTCAACTAGAGGCTCACTAGGGACATGTTGGTGTCTGTTATTCACACATGTATTACGATTTCCGGATAACACAATTATAGCATGAATAAAGACAATTATCATGAACAAGGAAATATAATAATAATGCTTTTATTATTGCCTCTAGGGCATATTTCCAACAGATACTAGCCATAGATGCATCAAAATAAGCAAACAACACACGAAAAACAGAATCTGTTAAGAACAGGACAGTCTGTAGTAATCTGGAAGTTTAATAAACTTCTGTAACTCCCAAAATTATGAAATAAATTTTACAATTTGAAAAAATTGTACAGAAGTAATGTGCAAAAAGTTTCAGACCCATTTGACTTTCCAGTAAAAATGTAAATTCATGGACTACAGCCAAAGTTTCTGTTTTTGTTCTGCACATAGTAAACAAGCAATCTTATCATGCTAAAACCAAAGCTTGACACAATATTATTATAATACAATGGTTATATACAAGGGGATAATTATTTACAGAGAAACTTCCATGAAAAAGTTCTACATTGTTCCCGTGAGCATGAACATACGTGCTCAAGGTCGACCCTCACTTCGTCAATGCATAACTTTCCAATCACTTCTCTTTTTGAAAAACTTTTTTAGGCATGAGAGGCAAGCAATTCCTTTTTGGTATTTTCATTATTTTAAAAAAATTTAGTATGTTTCACCCACAACTAAACAGGAACAAAAAGGAAAAACAAAATCTACTAAGTAAAGAAAGCAAACAAGCACACACGAGAATATCAACCCCACGCTATTGCTCCCCGGCAACGGCGCCAGAAAACAGCTTGATAATCCCCAAGTGCAGGGAATCATCGTAGAAATTCCCAAAGGTGGAAGTGATAAGTATGGTGTGTCGAACCCACAAGGAGCTAAAGGTAAGATCAATATTCTCTCAAGCCCTATCTTCCACTGATACGACTCTACGTGCACCGAACGTTTGCTTCCAACTAGAAACAAGAAATAAACTATGTTGTGGGTATAAAGAAGATAACTTTGTATGATACCGGAGAGCTAAAATATAAAAGTAGGTGCTGTTATCATATGGTTATAATATATTACTAAATAATATAAATAGCGAGTGTGGAATAATGTTGGATCGGTGTGCGGAATTATCCTAGGCAATTGTTAACAAAACCGGTGATCACTATTGGAATTTCATATGAGGGAGAGGCAAAAGCTAACATACTTTCTCTACTTGGATCATATGCACTTATGATTGGAACTCTAGCAAGCGTCCGCAAATACTAAAGATCATTAAGGTAAAACCCAACCATAGCATTAACGCATCAAGTCCTCTTTATTCCCATATGCAACAACCCCTCTTACTCGGGTTTGTGTTTCTGTCACTCACCAACAATTATAAGCGAATCATGAGCGTATTGAAACACCCTACAGCAGGAATCCCTCACGCTTGCGCGACATGGAGGGCACCATAGGACAGCATCAAAGTGAAACATACAACTCATACAAATCTAGATCATCAATCAACGCAAAGACAAAAGATATCTACTCAAAACATCATAGGATGGCAACACATCATTGGATCATAATATGTAGCATAAAACACCATGTTCATGTAGGGATTACAGCGGGGTGTGGGAGAGTGACCGCATAAAAGAGGTGAGGATGGTGATGATGATGGTGATGTTGATGAAGACGATCACCGCGGCGATGATTCCCCTCCATATGGCACTCCGGTGCCACCAAGAGAGAGGAGGAGAGGTTCTCCCCCTTGTGCTTCCTCCTCCATGGCTTTCCCCCTCTGGTCCTTGGCCTTCATGGCGATGATGGCCCCTCCGAGATCCTCCTCCCTGGCCTCCGATGATGCTGGCCCCCTCCGGCAGGTTGCCAGAGAGGGCCTAGATTGATTTCTCGTGGCTACAGAGGCTTGCGGTGGCGGAACTTCCGATCTAGGTTAATTCCCAAAAGTTTCAGTATTTACAGGAATTATTGGCGTTGGTTTCACGTCAGGGTGGTCTCCGGGCCGTCAACGAGACAGGGGGCGCCCCCCTAGGGGCACGCCCTCCTATCTCGTGGGCAGCCCGGAGCTCTTCTGGCCCAACTCCGATGCTCCTGGTCTTCTTTTGGTCCATAAAAAATCCTCAAAAATTGGCACGTCATTTGGACTCCGTTTGGTATCCCTTTTCTGTAAAACACAAAAACATGGAGAAAACAGAAACTGGCACTGGGCTCTAGGTCAATAGGTTAGTCCCAAAAATCATATAAAATGATATATAAATGCATATAAAACACCATAGATGGGTAATATAATAGCATGAATACTTCATAAATTATAGATATGTTGGAGACCTATCACATACTACTTATACACACAGGACACTTGTTTCACCATGCCAGATTATTACATCAAAATCTCTCGGAGGATAGATCAGTTCGGCAGTTGCGTGCTGCTACTGAAGAATTTCAAAGTTGATTTGGACCATCTCTCCTTGCCAAGAAAGTTCGATTTTGACATCATCCCCTACCGCAAGGTATGATTTAGATTTCAACCTTGACCATCCTTTAGCATCAATCATCACGCGACCATCCTTTGTACTTACGGTATATTGAGCAGGTTCATTCACACCAAGGCTGCGCATGGTAAGAGAAACTTGGCCGCGGTCTCCTGGGCTGTTGAACGACTCCGTTGTTGCTCTAGGAATTCTCTGTTTGCAAACAAGAAGACATACCCAAACAGTTAGATCAACACAGTGAATCATGTGGAACAACATGGAAAGAAAAAAGAACGAAGCACTTGGGCGGCCAATGCTTACCAAGAAGGTGGACATGTCGGTTTTTGTAAGGACTTTGGTATATGAAGTCCGAACTGCAGCCCAGTATGTTGCCGGCACAACTGCTCGTTCGGTTGCCGCTGCACGGGCCAGAGCAGATGCAAGTGCAAGTGTTGGTGTAGGATCTTGAGAAGTAAGTCTAGAGGGGGGGTGGTTAGACTACTTGACCAATTAAAAACTATGCCTTTTCCCAATTTTAGTCTTTGGCGGATTTTAGTTATCTTAGCAGAAGTCAAGCAATCTTCACACAATTCAAGCAAGCATGCAAAGAGTATATGAGCAGCGGAAAGTAAAGCATGCAACTTGCAAGAATGCAAAGGGAAGGGTTTGGAGTTTCAAACGCAATTTGGAGACACGGTGATTTTTGAGCCGTGGTTCCGATAGGTGGTGCTATCGTACATCCCCGTTGATGGAGACTTCAACCAATGAAGGGTAACGGTTGCGCGAGTCCAGGGAGGGCTCCACCCACGAAGGGTCCACGAAGAAGCAACCTTGTCTATCCCACCATGGCCGTCACCCATGAAGGACTTACCTCACTAGCGGTAGATCTTCATGAAGTAGGCGATCTCCTTGCCCTTACAAACTCCTTGGTTCAACTCCACAATCTTGTCGGAGGCTCCCAAGTGACACCTAGCCAATCTAGGAAGCACCACTCTCCAAGAAGTAACAAATGGTGTGTTGATGATGAACTCCTTGCTCTTGTGCTTCAAATGATAGTCTCCCCAACACTCAACTCTCTCTCACAGGATTTGGATTTGGTGGAAAGAAGATTTGAGTGGAAAGCAACTTGGGGAAGGCTAGAGATCAAGATTCATATGGTAGGAATGGAATATCTTGGCCTCAACACATGAGTAGGTGGTTCTCTCTCAGAAATGGTAAGTTGGAAGTGTAGGTTTGTTCTGATGGCTCTCTCCACGAATGAAGAGGAGGTGTAGGGGTATATATAGCCTCCATACAAAATCTAACCGTTACACACAATTTACCAATCTCGGTGGGACTGAATCAACAAACTCGGTCAGACCGATTCAGTAAACAATGTGACCGTTAGGGTTTTCGGCGGGAACGACATGCAACTCGGTAGGACCGATATGGTTAGGGTTAGGGCATAACGTAATCTTGGTGAGACCGATTATACAAACTCGGTGAGACCGATTTTTTAATTAGCTAACCAGAGAATTGGTCAGGCAAACTCGGTGGGACCGATTACTCAAACTCGGTGGGACCGATTTTGGTAATAAGTTAACCAGAGAGTTTGCAATGTAATCTCGGTAGTACCGATTACTCAATCTCGGTAAGACTGATTTTGATAATGGACATACACACAGAGATTACAATCCCATCTCAGTGAAACAGAGATCCCTATCTGTGAGACCGATTTACCTAGGGTTTGTGGCAGTGGCTATGACATCTGAACTAGGTGGCGTCGGATAGAAAGAATCGGTGGGGCCGAGTTTGACTTTAGGTTTAGGTCATATGTGGATATGGGAAAGTAGTTGAGGGCTTTGGAGCATATCACTAAGCACTGTGGAGCAAGAAACTCATTAAGCAACACCTCATCCCTCCTTGATAGTATTGGCTTTTCTTATAGACTCAATGTGATCTTGGATCACTAAAACATAAAATGCAGAGTCTTGATCTTGAAGCTTGAGCCAATCCTTTGTCCTTAGCATCTTGAAGGGGTTCCACATCCTTTAGTCCATGCCACTCCATTTTTGAACTTATCTAAAACATACTAGATAAAAGTGTTAGTCCAACAAGAGATATGTTGACATTAATTACCAAAACCACCAAGGGAGCACTTGTGCTTTCAATCTCCCCCTTTTTGGTAATTCATGACAACATACATCAAAGCTTTAGATAAAGATATAGAGAATAGTAAGCAAAGCTTTGGAAAGACATGTAACAAGCATAGGCTCCCCCTAAATGTATGCAATCATGTGAATATGGAATATAGAAGCATGTGAGAGCATAACTATGATATAGTAGGCAATGTGTTACATGTATCTTAGCCATATGCATTAGAGCGAAGAATATTAAAAAATACCTTCATGCTCATGAGTCCTTCTTGCAAACAGTATGTACATCAGCAAGAATTCCTCATACACATGATTGTGATGCATATACTTACCTTGTGGTCTTGAGTTGGCTTAGGATGGAGTGAACCTGCATAAACAAGGTTAGATAACACACATACACCTACTAGCTAGAGCAAACAGAAGAAACCACAAGAATACCAAGACTGGGATGACATGTAGAGAGTGAGTACTAAGTACCACATTGGATTAGACATCTCCCCAAAGGTAAAGATATGCGATGAATTTAAATGATTTCTTTCCCTTAGATGTCTTGCTCCCCCTGAATCTAGCATGGGATACTGGGAGAAGATAGGGAACAGAAAATCAGAGCTCAAAGAAACAAATGAACAGAGCTAATACAAATAAGCACATATGAACATGTCTTTCCCCTTAGGAAGACATGTGGCATCTCTCCTCTTGAACACCAAGCATCTGGGATCCTTGAAGATTACTCTCTTCTTGAGTATTCTCTCCCCCCTGGAGGTCTCTCTCTCTCCCTGTGGAAGTGATAATCTCTCTCTCCCTTTGGAAGTGATAAGCTTTGATGTGATCTCTCTCTCCCCCTTTGACATCAATTTCCAAGAAGGGCCTTCTGGAATTTGTCGTGTATGGGTTTGATCCTTGAGTCACATCACAAAGCACTGATAAAAATGTGATGCTTGTAGAGGACAAGATTCATTGAGTGGAGCTGGATCATAAGTAAAGATGAATAAGTGGCAAAATGTTTTTCCTGTTGTGAAGTCGGTGGCGCCGAGTGGTATGATTCGGTTGCACCGAAAGGTTTTGGTTGGACCGAAATCAACAACCCGGTGAGATCGAGTTCATCACAGAGAAAACACTTGTCACCTCAGCTCACTAGACTAGTAAGATCTCACAATGATTTGCAAGGAATTAACTGAATGACATGCAATTAATTGGATGCAGGAAATGCAGAACAAGCAGAAAAGAAAGAAATCTAGATGAAGTTTTTTTGAAAGGGGAAACAAATATGCATGAGACAAATGCAAGAGCACATAAAATAACACTATAGAACTTCATCTAGAGATGGTCGGTGACAAAGTCACTTATGTTAGAGTATATTGACTTAGGAGTCAAGTGAGATCACTTGATCATAGGTCACTCATTGTTTAAGCTCAAAATGGGGTTGCCATTTTTCATTTAAGCATCTTGTTGTATTCACATCTTGTCGAGTTGCTTTAACTCATGTCTAGGAGTAAAGCTTCTCTAAGATGGAATGACATACCTTGGGTGTTGGTGTTGGTCATGTAGTTGAACTTGTGTGGGTTGCTCAAGGTTGATGTAGCTCATCAAGAGTTGGGAGCACCACTTGGAATTTGAGTTCATCTTCCTACATGGGTTAGTTCTTGCAAGGAAGAGCACTTGTGTATCCAAAAATGACAATCATGAGACTCTACATAGAATTTGTCAAAGGATATGTTCGAATGGGTCCGTGCGTCCTTGTCTTCAACCACCATAGTGTAGAGACTTGGTGATATAGAGATTGCTCAAGATATGAGTAGGTTACAATCTCATGGAATTTGATTCAACCAAGTACCTACATGGGTTAGATGACATGCAAGATGCAAATATATCCATGACATAAGATTGTCATCATAAGAGAAATATCAAGGATTAGTCATAAGCTCATGTCTTGCATGTATCCAATGGAGTTTCTACTCCAAGTTTGAAGCATCAATGATGTTCAATTCTCCTCTCAACCTGCAAAACACTTTCTCATCAAGTGGTTTAGTGAAAATATCCGCTAATTGCTTTTCGGTGCGAACATGCTTAAGATTAATGTCACCCTTAGCAACATGATCTCGAATGAAATGATGACGAACTTCAATATGCTTAGTTCGAGAATGTTGCACATGATTATGAGCAATTTTGATAGCACTTTCATTGTCACATAGTAATGGAACATGTTTCACATATATCCCATAATCTTTAAGTGTTTGGGTCATCCAAAGTAATTGAGCACAACATGAACCAGCGGCAATGTATTCCGCTTCGGCGGTGGATAAGGATACCGAGTTTTGTTTCTTGGAGGACCAAGACACAAGAGATCTACCAAGAAATTGACAAGTATCCGAAGTGGACTTTCTATCAACCTTGTCTCCGGCATAGTCTGAGTCGGAGTAGCCAACAAGATCGAAAGAGGCCCTCTTAGGATACCAAATGCCAAAATTTGGTGTGTGAATTAAGTATCTCACTATCCTTTTCATGGCCTTAAGATGACATTCTTTAGGAGCAGCTTGATATCTTGCACACATGCATACACTTAGCATAATATCGAGACATGAAGCACATAGGTATAACAATGAACCAATCATAGAGCAATAAACCTTTTGATCAACTGGTTCACCATCTTTGGTCAAATCAAGATGTCCACTAATAGGCATGGGTGTAGACATACCTTTGCAATCTTGCATATTGAACTTCTTGAATAAGTCCTTAGTGTACTTCGTTTGAGAGACAAAAATACCTTCCTTAGTTTGCTTGATTTGCAACCCAAGAAAGAATTTGAGTTCACTCATCATTGACATCTCAAACTTCTCCGACATTAGCTTTCCAAACTTCTCACTAAAATGAGGGTTAGTTGATACAAATATAATATCATCAACATAAATTTGGCATACAAATAATTCTCCATTAACCCTTTTAGTAAAGAGTGTAGTATCAATTTTCCCAATTTCAAAGCCTTTTTCAATAAGGAACTTGGTTAAGCATTTATACCAAGCTCTAGGAGCTTGTTTAAGACCATAAAGAGCTTTGCGTAGTTTGTAGACATGATTGGGTTTCTTAGGATTGATAAAGCCGGGAGGTTGTTTAACATAAACTTCCTCCTCTATTTCACCATTTAGAAAAGCGCTTTTAATGTCCATTTGGTACAAGGTGATATCATGGTAATTAGCATAGGCAAGTAAGATGCGAATGGACTCAAGTCTAGCAACGGGAGCATAAGTCTCACCATAGTCCATACCTTCGACTTGTGTGTAGCCTTGGGCAACGAGACATGCTTTGTTGTGAACTACTTGTCCATCTTCATCTTGCTTGTTGCGAAACACCCATTTGGTACCGATGATGTTGTGGTTGTTGTTGGGCTTCTCAACCAATGTCCAAACTTGATTTCTCTCAAGTTGTGTAGCTCTTCATGCATAGCATTTATCCAATCTGGATCTCCCAATGCTTCTTCAACCTTCATAGGTTCAATGCTAGAGATGAATGAGTAGTGTTCACAAAAGTTAGCTAAACGAGTTTTAGAGCGAGTGATTCTCCCGGTTTGGATATCATTGTAGATTTGCTCGATGGGATGGTCTTTAGCAATTCTTGCTTGAACTCGTGAAAGCTTTTTCTTGGGTCTTGGTTGAACATCTTCTTCATCTTGTTCTTCTTCTTCTTGGCCTTCTTCATTATTGGCGTTGTCGTTCTCTTGTCATGGTGGAGAAGGAGGTTGTTGACGTTCTTGATGTACTTCCTCGTTTTCTTCATCTTGGTGTGTCCCACTTGTGGATGCTTCCGTATCAACTCTTGGTTCACCTTGTCGTGAAGTAGGAGCTTCCACTTGGACGGACGAGGTACTCTCCTTCACCTTCATTGGACGAATCTTGCCAATAGGCAAGTCTTGGATTGCTTCCGAGGGGTCTTTGTCTCCTACATCAATTGGCAATTGCTCTACTCGCGAGTCGTTATATTCATCAAACTTCACATGTACCGTCTCTTCAACCTTTCGGGTGAAATTGTTGTAGACACGGTATGTGTGAGAGTTTGAGCCATAACCAAGTAGGAAACCTTCATGGGACTTAGGAGCAAATTTAGAACGACGATGCTTATCAAGAATGTAGCACTTTGAGCCGAATACTCGAAAGTATCCAACTTGGGGTTTGTTACCGGTGAGGAGCTCGTATGCCATCTTGCCGAGTAGCTTGTGAAGATACAAGCGATTTGTTGCATGACAAGCTGTCTCAACCGCTTCTGCCCAAAAGTGCTTCGGCGTCTTGTACTCATCAAGCATCGTTCTTGCCATTTCGATGAGCATCCGGTTCTTCCTCTCAACAACTCCATTTTGTTGAGCTGTGTACGTAGCCGAGAACTCATGTGAAATCCCTCCTTCATCAAGAAAGCTGTCCACATTTGCATTCTTGAACTCCGTTCCGTTGTCGCTGTGAACCTTCTTGATCTTCACTTCAAACTGATTTTGAGCCTTCCTGGCGAAGTTTTTGAAGATCTTTTGGACCTGCGATTTGTCATCGAGAAAGAACACCCACCTAAATCTTGAAAAATCATCAACTATAACTAGACCAAAAGAATTTCCACCGAGACTTTTGTAAGCGTTGGGACCAAAGAGATCCATGTGAAGTAGCTCAAGTGGCCTCCTTGTGGTCATGATGATCTTCACGGGATGCCTTCCTCCAACCTGTTTACCTGCTTGACAAGCACTGCAAAGTCTATCCTTACCAAATATGACATCGTTAACACCAAGGATATGATTCCCTTTAATAAGCTTGTCAAGGTTTCTCATGCCAACGTGACCTAGTCGTCTATGCCATAACCAACATTTAGAGGATTTAGCAATGAAGCAAGTTTTAGGTGGAGCCTTTTTAGTGAAATCAACAATGTAAAGGTCACCTCTACGTATACCGGTAAAGACCATTTTATGATTGTCTCTACGAAACACTTGGCAATCTAATTCAGTAAATAGGGCATTGAAACCGAAATCAGCAAGTCTAGATACTGAAAGTAAGTTGTAGCCAAGAGATTCAACGAGCATAACATTCTGAATGGACCTATCATGTGAGATGGCCACCTTACCGAGGCCAACCACCTTACCCTTTGAGTTGTCACTGAAAGTGACATACTTTCGAGGACCATCATTTTCAGCAAGCTCACGAAACAGGTCTTTATCTCCGGTCATGTGATCGGTACATCCACTGTCAAGAACCCATTCCTTTCCTCCTACCATATATCCCCGAAGGTTTGCCATAAGACCAAAGTGTCTCATTGCATCATCGAGATCAAAGTCATCATCATCATCCTCATCATAGTATCCATGTTCAACATCGTCATGTGGTGGATCAATTCCTAGTGAGGGTGATTCATTAGTATGAGTTTGAAAATAATCTTCACTATGAAGTCTAGTATCTTCAGAAATAATATCGCTAATAATTCCAACATTTCCTTTGGCACACATAAGACTTGTAAGTTCAAATAGACAATTACCAAACATAGGATCAATGGAATTCATCTTACTCAAGGCAATAGACTTATGAAGAATTTCATCCAGATTTTTCAAGGAATAATTAGGAAATCGTGCTGGACTTTGGGCCGCAGGCCCATCCTGCATGTTTGGGGGACCATGTGTTCTACCTCAGTGTTTTTCATATTGCAAGCGATCGATACGTCGCTGGTTTTAGATGTTGTCGCAAGGCGAATACACAAAATTGAATAAAGCATGACAGCTGTTCGAATGAAATCGAACGACAGTTCCTAACCAGCAATGAGAGTTGCAATTCTATCAATGGTATACCATGTGATAAATAATACTATCATACTAATAATCCCCAAGTGTAGGGAATCATCGTAGCAATTCCCAAAGGTGGAAGTGATAAGTGTGGAGCATTGTTCAAGAACTCGGCTGAGTTACCATTTAAATGCCCATTTAATCGCTACTCAGTGCCTAACTGAGGCGAATAGCACATACTCGGTTCATTAAATGGTCAAGTCGATTAACTGGCATTTAATTGGTTGTCAGACAATTAACTGGTTGTCAAACCGATTAATCGGTGATGGTTCGGGTAAGTGAAGTGGCATCCAAATAAAAAGAAGTGGGTAGCCGAAGCGGCAATCCAGGACATTATTTGGCTGGCCCCGTAACCTCCGGTGCTGCACCCTCCCTCTCCCAAATCACAGCGGCAGTGCCCCTTCCTCTCCTGACTCCTCACGAGCATGGCTTCTCCTCGCTGGCCCTAGCCACCACCGGCGATCTCCCTGCTCCCATCACCGGACCTAGCCTCCTTCTCTAACCCCCATCTCCTCGCATCCTCTTCTCCCTGTCCCTCATGTGCAACCAATTAATGATCAACCGATTAATTCAATTAAATGGCCGATTAACTGATTAATCGCTAATCAGTAGTCGACCGAGCAGTTACCAGTTACCGAATTCCTGAACAATGGTATGGAGTGTCAAACCCACAAGGAGCTAAAGGTAAGATCAATATTCTCTCAAGCCCTATCTACCACTGATATGACTCTACGTGCACCAAACGTTTGCTTCCAACTAGAAACAAGAAATAAACTGTGTTGTGGGTATAAAGAGGATAACTTTGTATGATACCGGAGAGCTAAAATATAAAAGTAGGTGATGTTATCATAAGGTTAGAATATATTACTAAATAATATAAATAGCGAGTGTGGAATAATGGTGGATCGGTGTGCGGAATTATCCTAGGCAATTGTTAACAAAACCGGTGATCACTATTGCAATTTCATATGAGGGAGAGGCAAAAGCTAACATACTTTCTCTACTTGGATCATATGCACTTATGATTGGAACTCTAGCAAGCGTCCGCAAATACTAAAGATCATTAAGGTAAAACCCAACCATAGCATTAACGCATCAAGTCCTCTTTATTCCCATATGCAACAACCCCTCTTACTCGGGTTTGTGTTTCCGTCACTCAACAACCCACTATAAGCGAATCATGAATGTATTGCAACACCCTACAGCGGGAATCCCTCATGCTTGCGCGACACCGAGGGCACCATAGGACAACATCAAAGTGAAACATACAACTCATACCAATCTAGATCATCAATCAACCCAAAGACAAAAGATATCTACTCAAAACATCATAGGATGGCAACACATCATTGGATCATAATATGTAGCATAAAACACCATGTTCAAGTAGGGATTACAGCGGGGCACGGGAGAGTGGACCGCGTAAAAGAGGTGAGGATGGTGATGATGATGGTGATGTTGATGAAGACGATCACCGCGGTGATGATTCCCCTCCCGATGGCACTCCGGTGCCACCAAGAGAGAGGAGGAGAGGTTCTCCCCCTTGTGCTTCCTCCTCCATGGCTTTCCCCCTCTGGTCCTTGGCCTTGATGGCGATGATGGCCCCTCCGAGATCCTCCTCCATGGCCTCCGGTGATGATGGCCCCCTCCGGCAGGGTGCCAGAGAGGGCCTAGATTGATTTCTCGTGGCTACAGAGGCTTGCGGCGGCGGAACTTCCGATCTAGGTTAATTCCCGAAAGTTTCAGTATTTATAGCAATTATTGGCGTTGGTTTCACGTCAGGGGGGTCTCTGGGCCGTCCACGAGACAGGGGGGCGCCCCCCCCCTAGGGGCGCGCCCTCCTATCTCGTGGGCAGCTCGGAGCTCTTCTGGCCCAACTCCGATGCTCCTGGTCTTCTTTTGGTCCATAAAAAATCCTCAAAAATTGGCACGTCATTCGGACTCCGTTTGGTATCCCTTTTCTGTAAAACACAAAAACAAAGAGAAAACAGAAACTGGCACTGGGCTCTAGGTCAATAGGTTAGTCCCAAAAATCATATAAAATGATATATAAATGCATATAAAACACCATAGATGTGTAATATAATAGCATGAATACTTCATAAATTATAGATATGTTGGAGACGTATCAGCATCCCCAAGCTTAATTCCTGCTCGTCCTCGAGTAGGTAAATGATAAAAGAAATAATTTATGAAGTGTGAATGCTAGTAGGTGCACAAGTTTGATCAATGATAATTTCAATCACCTTTTCTAGCATCAATATGTGTCATAATAGTAGCTTATCTCATAAAACTTTTCATGATCAAGTAACAATCTATTCACAATGTCAAGTATGGTTCAGAAACTTCATTGAGAACTAACAAACTATAATTTCAGTCATTGAAGCAATTGCAATTTATCATAACATTAGAAAGAGTCAAGAATAGAGCTTTTCACCAAGTCCACATACTCAACTATCATATAGTCTCCTACAATTGCTAACACTCACGCAATACTTGTGGTTATGGAGGTTCAGCCGGACACTGAGAAAGATAGGGGCTTATTGTGTTGCCTCCCAACATATTCACCTTTAGGTGATGTCAACAATAATAGCCCATGCTAACTTACATCCAATTGGATATATATATATATATCATGATCTTTCAAACCCGAGGAGCTTGCCAAAGGATAAAATGAAAAAGGGAAAGGTGAGGATCACCTTGACTCAAGCATAAATAAAAACATAAAGTAAAAGATAGGCCCTTCACAGAGGGAAGCAAAGGTTGTCATGCGCGTTTAGAGTTGATGCACAAAAGCTTAATGCAAAAGAACGTCACTTTATATTGCCCCTTGTATGTGGACCTTTATTATGCAGCTCGTCGCTTTTATTACTTCCACAACAAGATCGTACAAAGCTTATTTTCTCTGCACTAATAAGTCATACATATTTAGAGAGCAATGTTTATTGCTTGCACCGATAAAAACTTACTTGAAGGATCTTACTCAACCCATAGGTAGATATGGTGGACTCTCATGGCAAAACTGGGTTTAAGGATATTTGGAAGCACAAGTAGTAACTCTACTTGGTGCTAGGAATTTTTGGCTAGCATGAGGGGGAAAGGCAAGCTCAACCTGTTTGGAAGGTCAATGACAATATACTTTAACTGAGATGTCGGAAAACATAAACCATTACGTTGTCTTCCTTGTCCAACGTCAACTCTTTTAGCATGTCATACTTAATGAGTGCTTCATAATCATAAAAGATGTCCAAGATAATATATTTGTATGTGAACCTCTCTTTCCTTATTACTTCCTATTAATTGCAACGATGACCAAAACTACGTTTATCAACTCTCAACAACTTTTATGCCTCATACTTTCTATGTGTGAAGTCATCACTAACCATGTTATAAGCATATGAAACATATAAAAATTCAGATTTATGACATTCAATTCATTCCCCCATTTACTCATAGGATATACATGAAGCACATGAGTAAATGACAAACTACTCCAAAAGATATGAGTGTAGGACACTGAGTAGTCAAATAATTAACTAGCCATGGGAGGGTCCCCTTATTTTTATTCAATAATCAGATCCAATGATTTTATTCAAACAGCGAGTAAAATTGAAATAAAAAGGCATTGCAAGGATAGCACAACTCATGTGAAGAAGCAAAAACTTAGGCTCAACCGATACTAACCGATAGTTGTTGAACAAGAGAGGTGGGATTGTCGGAGTAATGGGCCACGGGTAGGCAAACCCGAGCCCCAGAACCTTTCAAAACATCGGGGCAGACTGCGCCCCTCAAGACTCCATGATGAAGAGCCGCCTCCTGGGAGTCGGCAGCAACTGTCCCTCAGGGCCGAGTTCCAGGGACGACTTCGAATTAAGCCGACTCTTGGATGCCGGCTTCCAGATGGGCCGACTCTTAGCTGACGACTTCAAGAGAAGACGACTATGGGAGTCGGCCCGTGACTCCAACCACCTCCTTCCTTCGCCGCGATGGACGGGGCGGAGTACGGTCGCAGCGTGGCCGTCTCTACCCCGCTTACGAGGGGCTGGCATGGCTACAGTGCGTCGTATCGCCGGAGATCTCCGTCGTGGCGCATCACTGTTGCCATGCCTGCCCTGACCTCAGCCCCCGCGGGCGGCACACTGTGCCCACGATGGTCTACCTGTATGGCCCTGAGATGGCGGGACCCGTCCGTCAGCGGGAGTACCGAAGGCGGCGAGAGCGCCACGAAGGCAGCCCCGTGGGAGTCGGCCCCCTTGAGTCGGCCGGCCCCTCCCACGGGCCCCGCACGCCATTAACCAGACAAGACGGGGAATGGCGACAGTGATCGCCCGCCAGACAGAGGCACTGTTGCCATGACCCCGTGACCAAGCCAACGTCATCAGAAGCACCGCTATAGTACCAGGCCTGTCCACGGGGCCCGCCAGTCCGCGGGCCTCAGAAGTCGGCGGAGAAGACGGCGGCCTGAGAGACAGACGGCTGGGACCCGCGCCCAGTCGGATTACCATTGTATCCCTGGGGGGCAGGCCTATATAAGCCCCCCGGGGCACCCATGCAATGGGGATAGCCTCTTTAGCATTAGACCGATCGCATAGGAAGGAGAGAACTAGCCTTGCCCTCTCCTACCTCCAGAAATAGCTCTAGGAGCACCATTGTATTCACTTTGCCATAGTGACCATGCGGAGACCCCGAAGAGCAGCAGTAGGGGTGTTATCTCCTCGGAGAGCCCTAAAGCTGGGTAAGATCCGTTGGTGTGCATGTCTTCGGCTCATCCTGCTTCCGGGCACCGGCGACGTTCTACTCGCTCCCACCATGATAAGCCATCCTTTGGCATATGTCATACCCAACCCCCGACATTTGGCACCCACCATGGGGCGAGGTGCACCGTCGTCCGAAGACCTGCTCTGGACGGGAACCCTTTTCCTCCCTGGCGAGCACAACCAGCCCGGCACGCCAGATGGAGTCTGCGCCGACGCGCTGCACGGTGCTGAGATCGCCTGCGCGGCCAACTGCCTCGCCGAGCTTATCGGCGAGGTTCGCCTCTCCGATGAGCCTGCGTCCGACGCAGGCACGAGCGGCCCCGAGAGCCTCCTCGCGGTTCTCCTGGACCAACTCCACGTTGCCGGCGAGCCTGCCGTAGACCTGGAGTCCATAGGCTCCACCGACCCGATGCTAGTCGACTCCGACACCGCGTCGCTCGACACGTTCCCCACCAACGTTGTGGTCTACGGCGAGCCGCTCCCTTGCGCGGAGAGCTGCGGAAGCACCGTCACAGAGGTCCTCGTCCTCGATCACGGCGAGCGTTTCGGCGAGGGAGCTCGCGATCCACTCGACGCGGCCCTACAGGACCTGACCGTGTCGATTCCGAGAGACGCTGACGCCGAGATGCTGGAGGCGTGCCGCCTTCAGCTCGTCGAGGGCGCGAAGAAGCTGGCAAGCATGAGACGCTTGTCAGAAGCCTACCAGCATGAGATGGATCACGCTGTGGGCGGCTCGCCGGCTCTGACTGGGCCCAGCCGCCTAGGCACGGTCCGGCAACGCGGTGTGGCAATCGCCAAACTGTTTAGGGCCGATCGCCCTGTGTACGCCACGCCTGCGGAGAACATCCGCCACCCAGGCGGCGGCGGATGAACTCGACAACTTCGAAGGCGAAGAGCGCCGCCTGATGACGGAGCGAGTTCAATAGCTCCTCGACGCGACTGCCGTGCAGAACGAAGTCGGCTGCCGCACGGAGGCGCCGCAGCGACAAAACGACGACTTGCCTCCCCACCGAGATCAAGGCGCAACGTCTCGGACACCAACAGGCGGTGTCCGTGGATGAAAAGACAAGGATCCGGCTGTCAGCCACAGTCGGACCCGCATCACCATCGAGCGCGACCAAGACGGATGCCCCAAAGCGGTGGAACGGCGGGACGACTATCTGCCTCCCCCTCCTCGCAGAGAAAGGCGAGTCTCCCCGCCACCCGTAGAGCATCCGACTCTCGGCGACCGCCTTGGCCGCCGAGAGGGAGTCGGAGAGAATGATGCCCGCCACCGGATCGACCGACTCCACCGATCCCTGGCGCTGGAAGAAGAAGACGAGTTGGGTCCTCCCTGTTTCGGACCCCGCAACCGAGACGAGCCCTTTCCCAAAGGGTTCACGCTCCCCCGAGATACACCCAAGTACACCGGCTCCGTGAAGCTGGAAGATTGGCTAGTTGACTACTCTACGGCTGTCAACATAGCAAACGGCAATAAGCATGTTGCCGTGAAGTATGTTCCACTCATGCTCCAGGGCACGGCCCGGACGTGGTTGAACATCCTGAAGCCCCGCAGCATCAACAGCTGGGTCGACCTCACCGAGGCCTTCGTCCGCAACTTCACAAGCACGTACAAGCGACCTCCCAAGCCTCGCCAACTCTCCTTGTGCGTGCAAGGCCCCGACGAGTCCACTCGCGACTACCTCACGCGCTAGGCCGAGCTTTGGAACTCCTGCGAGGGCGTGCACGAGGTGCAGGCTATCGAGTACTTTACTGTCGGGTGCAGAGAAGGCACCCTCCTCAAGCACAAGCTCCTCTGCGACGAGCCGCAGACCCTCGATGAGCTGCTGATCACAGCAGACAAGTACGCCACAGCCGACTCCTCCATGAAGGCGGAGATTCAAGTTAGTTCGACTGGAAAAGTCGCCCCTCAGGCTCCAAGAACTCCGGCTGGGGACACCAGTCGGTGGCAGCAACAAAGCGACCACAAGGGCAAGGCCCCACAGCCGGCTTCCAACAGCCAGCAAGTGGCGACAGTCGAAGACCAACAGCCGGAGGGGCAGCCTCCGACCAAGCAATAGAAAGGCGGCAAGTCCAACTGGTTGCCGGCCTTCTCCTACGAGCAGACTCTAGATGGCCCCTGCAAGTTCCACAACGGCGCGAAGCCGTCAAACCACACCACACGGAAATGCCACTGGCTGACCAGAATCGCCAAGGGAGATGGCCTACTCCCTCCCCCGCCTGCTGGGCCGCCTCCTCCACCACCGCCCCAGCAGCTGGCTGTCGGGCTAGTCGGCGCGATACAAGACGAGTTCCCAGATGAGCATGGAGCCTATGTGGTGTTCACCAGTGTGGCTGACGATTGACACAGCAGGCGGCAACAGCAGCAAGAGGTGAACGCAGTCGCGTCAAGCACTCCAGAGTTCATGCACTGGTCCGAAAGGCCTATTAGTTGGAGCAGAGGTGATCACCCAGAGGCGATGCCGAATCCGGGATCCTACGCACTGGTATTAGGCGCCACACTCGCCACAGATAGGCGGGCCGCTCGTTTCTCGCGAGTGCTGATAGACGGAGGCAGCAGTATCAACATCCTGTACAAGGATACCATGGAGAAGTTAGGAATCAAGCGAAGACAACTTCAGAGCAGCCGGACTATGTTCCACGGCATTGTTCCAGGCCTTTCCTGCTCACCAATCGGCAAGATCCTGATAGACGTCCTCTTCGGGGACAAAGATCATTTCCGCCGAGAGCCAGTTTGGTTTGAAGTGGTGGACCTCGAAAGCCCGTACCATGCGTTGCTTGGCCGACCTGCTTTGGCCAAGTTCATGGCAGTCCTCCACTATGCCTACCTCAAGATGAAGATGTCGAGTTCCAAGGGAATCCTAACCATGGCCGGCGACTACAGAAAGTCGTCCGCTTGCGCGGCCGAAAGCAGTCGGCTGGCCGAGTCCTTGGTGATCGCGGCTGAGAAGCGGCTTCTTGATCGGGTTGTGGTGATGGCCGGCAAGCAGCCCGAGATGTCGCCCGACCCCAAGGAGTCGGAAGTAGAAGGATCATTCAAGCCGGCCAGAGAAACGAAGAAGATACCTTTGGACCCGGAGCACCCAGAGAGGTACGCTATCATGGGTACAAACCTTGACAGCAAATAGGAAGGCGAGATCGTCGATTTCCTCCGTGAGAATCGAGACATCTTTGCATGGTCCCCTAAAGACATGCCAGGTGTACCAACGGAATTCGCCGAGCACAAGTTACATGTCCGGTCTGATGTGAAGCTCGTGAGGCAGCCCTTGCGCCGCTTGTCAGAAGAGAAGAGAAGAGTTGTTGGAGAAGAGATAGCCCGGCTCCTGGCAGCCGGTTTCATTATGGAAGTATTTTTCCTAGAGTGGTTAGCAAACCCTGTCCTGGTGCTGAAGAAGAACAAGCAGTGGCAGATGTGTATCAACTACACAAGCCTCAACAAAGCCTGCCCCATGGATCCATTCGCTCTGTCGAGAATTGATCAGGTGATAGACTCCACAGCCGGATGCGAGCTGTTGAGTTTCTTAGATGCATATTCTGGATATCACCAGATCAAGCTAAACCCGGCTGACAGACTGAAGAACGCCTTCATCATGCCGTTTGGTGCCTTCTCCTACCTGACCATGACGTTTGGCTTGAAGAATGCCGACGCCACCTTTCAGTGTTGCATGCAGAAGTGCCTCCTCAAGCACCTCGGCAGGAATGCCCACGTCTACGTGGATGATGTAGTGGTGAATACGGAAAAGCGTGGAACACTGTTGGAAGACCTCAAAGAAACCTTTGAGAATCTGCGCCGATTCCAGATCAAGCTCAACCCCGAGAAGTGCGTCTTCGGAGTACCAGCCGGCCAACTCCTTGGTTTCCTGGTCTCTGAACACGGCATAGAGTGCAACCCTATGAAGATCAAGGCCATCGAGAGGATGGAGGCACCCAGATGACTGCTAGATGTGCAAAAGTTCACCGGCTGTTTGGCGTCCATCAGCTGATTCATCAGTCGGCTGGGCGAGAAGGCTCTCCCCTTATATCGAAGAAGATGACCTTTTTTGAGTGGACTCCTAAGGCGGACGAAGCTTTTCTCCAACTGAAGAAAATGTTGACTACGCCCCCTGTGCTGGCGGCCCCGACTCCCAAAGAGCCCATGCTCCTATACATTGCCGCCACCAGCCGGGTAGTCAGCACAATCATCGTAGTTGAGCGCAAGGAGGAAGGCAAGGCGCTACCTGTCCAGAGACCGGTATATTACCTGAGCAAGTTATGTCGGCCTCCAAGCAGAACTACCCCCACTACTAGAAGATGTGCTACGGCGTGCACTTTGCCGCCAAGAAATTGAAGCCTTACTTCCAGGAGCATCCAATCACTGTGGTCTGCACAGCCCCACTTGCCGAGATCATCGGAAGCCGAGATGCTTCTGGCCGAGTGGCCAAATGGGCCATCGATCTGGCTCCTTACACCATCTACTACCAGCCCCGCACCGCCATCAAGTCGCAAGCACTGGCCAACTTCCTCGTCGACTGGGCCGAGACCCAGTACCTGCCGCTAGCGCCCGACTCCACCCATTGGCGGATGCATTTCGACGGCTCCAAGATGCGCACCGGCTTGGGAGCCGGCGTCGTCCTCACTTCCCCCAAGGGAGACAAGCTCAGATATGCGCTACAGATCCATTTTGCCGCCTCCAACAACGTCGCCGAGTATGAGGTGCTCATTCACGGGCTCCGGCTTGCCAAAGAACTCGGCATTCGCCGGATCCTGTGTTATGGCGACTCTGACTTGGTGGTCCAGCAGTCATCTGGCGATTGGGACACCAAGGACACAAACATGGCGAGCTACCGCTTCCTTGTACAGCAACTCAGCGGATACTTTGAGGGGTGCGAGTTCCTCCACGTGCCAAGAAACGACAACGACCAAGCAGACGCCTTGGCACGAATCGGCTCCACCCGCCAAGCAATACCATCCGGCGTCGCCCTTCGGCGCCTCCTCAAGCCGTCTGTCAAGCCTTCACTAGAATCAGACTCCATCTTTTTGCCGGCTCCACCCGAAGAAGTCGGATCTGACTCCAAGAGCGATCTAGTCAAAGCCGGCCTGGGGACTTCAGAACCCGGCCCGGGGACTGTGGCGACCAATCCGATGACTCCAGAACTCGGCCCGGGGACTGTTCCAGTCGGCCCGGGGACTTCATCAATCCAGCAAGTGGCTGCGGACTCCAACCCGCCGCCTCCCAGCCCAGCCGCCCTCGTCCAAGTTGCAGTACTGGTAGTCGAAGAAATAGCAGCACCCTCATGGGCACAGCCCATCCTCAAGTTCCTGGTGAGCAGAGAACTGCCAATTGATGAAACCTTGGCTCGGCAAGTACAACGCCGGCAGCCTACACCATAGTCAACAGAGAGCTGGTCAGGCGCAGTGTCACTGGCGTCTACCAGCGCTGCGTCGAGCCAGAGCAAGGCCAAGCAATTCTCAGAGACATCCATGAAGGCGAGTGCGACCACCATGCGGCTTCAAGAGCACTCGTCGGCAAAGCCTTCCGACACGGTTTCTTCTGGCCAACTGCCCTGGAAGAGGCCAAAGAATTAGTCCAAAAGTGCAAGGGGTGCCAGATGTTCCGCTCCAAGCCACATCAGCCAGCTTCCACACTCAAGACTATCCCCATTGCCTGGCCCTTTGCGGTTTGGGGCCTGCACATGGTGGGACCATTCAAAACAGCACGAGGCGGCCTAACTCACTTACTTGTCGCGGTGGACAAGTTCACCAAGTGGATAGAAGTGAAGCCCATCAAGAAGTTGAATGGTCCGACTGCAGTGACTTTCAGCGCCGACATCACGACTCGATACGGCATACCGCATAGCATCATCACTGACAATGGCACAAACTTTGCCAAAGGTGCCTTGGCCCATTTCTGCACGACTCAGGGCATCCGACTAGACTTAGCGTCCGTTGCCCATCCGCAGTCAAACGGCCAGGTAGAGCGAGAAAACGGCCTCATCCTGTCCGGCATCAAGCCCCGACTGGTCGAACCACTGGAGCGTTCGACCGACTGTTGGCTTGATGAGTTGCCAGCCATCCTCTGGAGTCTGCGCACGACTCCAAACAAGTCAACCGGCTTCACGCCTTTCTTCCTCGTCTACGGTGCCAAAGCCGTCATCCCGACAGACATAGAATTCGACTCTCCGCGAGTCACCATGTACACCAAGGAAGAAGCAGAAGAAGCACGTCAAGACGGTGTAGATCTGCTGGAAGAAGGCCGGCTGTTGGCACTCAGCCGGTCCAGCATCTACCAGCAGGGTCTGCGCCGATACTATAACAGGAAGGTCAGGCTGAGATCTTTCCAAGAGGGCGACCTTGTGCTCCGGCTGATCCAGCGAATAGCCGGCCAGCACAAGCTGTTGGCGCCTTGGGAAGGCCCCTTCATCATCAGCAAGGTACTGGGAAACAACTCCTACTACCTGATCGACGCTCAGAATCCCCGAGCACGCAAGAGGGACAACTCCGGCAAAGAGAAAGAACGCCCGTGGAATGCAAATCTTCTCCGAAGATTTTACAGTTGATGCAGTATGTATCACGCTACCCTTTGTATTAAAGTACCAAGACTTCGGTCCCCCCGAGACAAGCTCGGGGACTGCCCTTTTTTGTTATCTGTATGATAAGAATTATGCCTTCGAGTGTATTACTCTTTGTTAATGCCGCTTGGCATCGGGCTCGACTAGTCGGCCCGGGGACTCGCCGCCTCGCGCTATGAAGTGCTTCCCGCAGTCAGACAAGTAGTGTGTGGCGCCTAAGCCGTCTCCTGTCAGAAGCCGTAGCTTGCAGAGCGACTGTTTGGTAGGCAGGAGTAAGGAAGAACGAGCGCCCACACGAAAAATGGCTAAGGACCCAAAGCACAAACATAGCTTAAGACGGCTTCCAACCTCTTTCAAGCAAAAGCCGACTCATGAGTAGTCGGCTTGCCGCTTTCTTCTAGCCTCTCTTAAGAAAAGCCGACTCGTAAGTAGTCGGTTTACCGCTTTCTATCCGACTTGTTAAAAAGACTCTAAAATGGCCAAGTACCTGCCTTCCCAAAGTAGCCAAGTGTTTGATCCAGTGGCAGTCCGCTGAGCGATTGTCCGACTGGCAAGGCGGCGACTAAGGGAAGGCAGCAAAGGAAAAAGGCAAAAGAGCAATAAGCAAGGAAAGATAGAACTCGGATAAATATTTACATAACATAGGCCCTTGGCCGAATCTTCAAGTAGAAGTTCAAAATACACCCCACGGGTGGAATTGTTCAAATTAACAAAGTTCTTCAAAGACTACTAAGGCAGATAAAGTGAAAGCAAAGACGGCAGCCTAAGAGGCGGCATCCGGGTTCGGAGGGTCAGAGGAAACGACGGTGTCAGGCGCCAGGGCGGCCGGCTGGGCAGTCTCGGCTTGATCGTCTCTGGCGGCAGCCGCCTTCTCCGAACGCGGCTCATTGCTGGAGGCGCGATCTAGCTGAGGTTGGTCGCCCGTTCCATCTTCTGGAGCCTCTGTTTCACCTTCGTCCTCCGCCTCGCCTTCCTCCTCGGCACTGGAAGGAATCACCTCCGCCGAGTCCTCGTCGTAATCGGGGTTCATCCCGAACCACTCCGGCGGCGCCTCCCTGCCGTCTTCAGCCCGATCAGGGACGAAGATGCTGGTGTCGGCATAGTCGGCGATCGCCGCAGCACGAGCGACAAGGGCGTCTTCCATAGCTACCAGCTCCGCTTGGGCCTCTGACTGGAACGCGGCCAGATGGTCCAGGTCCAGCCCTGGATACCACGCCTTGACAAATTCCAAGGCCCGACGCGCTCTAGCCTGGGCCAAGGAACCCTTCCAAGCCTCAAGACGACCGGCTGCGACCTCTAGCCAGTCGGCAGTCCGACTGGCACTGCGCAGAACCGGCATGTCTGGCCACAGGGCGGCAATGGCCTGGGCGCCGGCACGCTGAAGCTGGCGCAGCATCCGATGGGCCGGCCGCAGACAAGCCTCGATGCTCAGAAGCTGCTCGTCAAGGGTCCGGGGGGCGTTGGCGGTAATCTCCGCACCATCTGCCCTCCACGCCTCGCGATCTTCCTCGATGGCCTGAGTGGCCGCCTGCGAGTGGCCAGGGAAGAAGTCTGCCAAGACAAAAAAGAAGCAAGTCAGAATCAGGAGTCGCCCAACCCGCAGTCGACGACTCAAAGAAAGTAAAGAAACTCATCGTCGACGATGTCCTCAATCTCATGGAAGTCGGAAGTTAGCTGCGCCTCCTTGTCGGTCCAGGAGGAGCGCTCGCTCTCGAACTCGGCCAGGAGCGCAGCCTCTTTCTTCTCTGCCTCCTCCTGCGCCTTCTTGAGCAGCTCCTTTTGCTCCGCCAGTTGCACGGCCAGCAGATCACGCTCCACAGCAAGCTTGCCGCACTCCTCCCCCTTTGGCGCGCAAGGCGGTGTTGGCCTCGCCCAGCTGCTGCTGAAGAGTGGCATTGGCCTCTGAAGAATAAAAAAGAAAGACGTTAAGTCGACAACAAAGAAAGTCGCTAAGAAGATCCAGCTCGACTGCTCAGCAGTCGGCCCGAATCTCGGGGACACAGCCCGCGGGTGCACCAGCGTGCCCCCGCGAAGAAGAAGGAAGACTCACTCCGACTCTCTGACAAGTCGGCAGTCCGCTTGCTTAGCTCCTCAACATTGCGGTTGAAGGCAGTGACGCGGAGGTTGTGGTACTCCTGCAACAAGAATTTTTAGACGAAGATAAGTATCGGAACTTGCTAGAAGGAGTTCCGAGCCGCCTGCTCAACAGCCGGCCCGAAACTCGGGGACTACAGCCAGTGGGTGCGATGGCGCGCCCCCACAGAGAAGGACAAAGAAAAGCAAAGTCAAAAATGAAGTATACCCGGACGGCTACTCGCGATGCCAGATGCGCCTTGGTGCAGGCCTAGATGGTGTCGCCCTCGGCTCGCAGCTTCGCTTGAACGTCCAGAAGCGCTTGGCTCAGCGGACCCGTGCCGCCTTCTCGCACCCACCCAACAGGTGCGGCGCTCGTTGCCTCGGCGTCTGGGATGGCCGAGCTGGCGGCACCGGTCTCCAACGGGCGTGGCGCTGAAGTCGCCTTCTCAAGGCGGTGGCACACTGGTGAGGCGACTTGAAGGAGCAGCCTCGCCTCGGACTCATCTGTAGTTGGCGGCGCCGGCGGGCCGGACGGCTGTTTACCTCATGTACTCACAGACGGCAGCGGGGGCGGCGGAGGTGGCGCGGCCGTGTCTGACATGGAGGCCTCGCCGCTCTCCCTCTCCATGATAGGGTGCTCGCCACCAGCTTCCCTAGTCTGCCCCATGAACTCCGGGGGTGGCGGCGCGGAGTTCAGCGGGATGACAAGCTGCGCCGATTGGCGGCGCGCCACCTCCTCGGCTTGCTGCCTTGCCGCCACGGCGGCTTCAGCCTCGTCCAGCTTCCTCTGGGCGGAGGCAGCCGCCTTCTCGGCCTCCGCCTTCTCCAGACGGGCGGCTTCGTCCTCGTCGCGCTTCTCCTGCGCGTTCTGCTCCGTCGCCTCCCGAAGGTCGGCGGCGGGATCAATCCGCCGAGTATTGGCGGAAGTCTCCGCCGACCCCATGACGGAGGCGGCGGCGACCCTCTCGAAGGTGAGGGGAGCCCTGAGGCAAAGAAAGCATGTAAAAGATTTGGACAAAAATCCACCAAGAGCAAAACAAGTCAAAGGTGGAGGCACTTACGCAGAGACCAGCGGCGGCTTCTTCACTTCCTTGCGGAAGCGGTTGGCCTTCGCGAGCGCCTCTTCCCGCTTGGTCGCGGCGGCCGCCCCCTTGAACTTCTTTGACCGGCCACCAAGCAAGCTCGGCCCGGCCCGGCGCCTCTTCGCGCCGCCTTGGCCGTCCAAGCCAGCGGAGGAGCCCGCGCCCGGATGGCCAACCCTCGGTTGGCGGTGCGGGACGACTTCCCCATCGGCGTCGTCATCAGGCCAGTCGGCAAAGGTGGCCGACGGCCTCCTCCTCCTTCGGCATCGGCCTCCATCGCGGCGGCCCCCAAGTCCGGGTCGTTGATGTCGCTCTCTGCTCGATCGGGGACGAACTGGCGGGCCGAGCCCGCGGTGCCGGCTGAAGGCTGGATGAGGGGGTTCTGACTCAAGAAAAACCAAAAATATTAGAAGTCGGATTCGGCTGCAGAGAAGACAAAAGAATAAGAAAGACGACTTACGACGGGTGGGGGGTTGGGCGTGAGTACGTCTCCTTGCTGAACTGCCAAGTCGCCGCGAGGTTGCAGTTTGAGATATAGTTCACCATTTCTGCCACCTCCGCGTGGGGCATGTCCTTGGAGTAGAGCCGACTCGGATCCCGGTGGCCGCTCATCTGACAGATCAGATGAGGTCAGCCTTGGAGCAGGAGGACTCGGCACGCCACGAAGGCGGCCAGCAAGTCGGATCCGGTCAGGCCCTCTGACTGCGTCAGCTCTCGGAGTCATGCAACGGCGGCGGCACCAGCGGGAGTCAGCGTCTTGACCTGGTGGGACCAGCTGGGGAGTCTCCCAGCCGGCGCACCGGCTTCGAAAGGCGGCAGATTGACCCAGTCGCCATCTGCGGCGATGTTCTTCACATAGAAGTAAGAACGCTGCCACATCTTCACCGACTTGATCAGCGGAATGGCGGGAAAAGGGTTGTCGGCCGTCGATCTCCGCATCGCGATGAAGGCGCCGCACTGGGCCGGCACGCCGGCGACGTGCGTGCCGAGCTTGGACTAGAAGAACTCTCCCCACAGTTCGATTGTGGGGAGAACACCGAGGAAGCCTTCGCACAAGGTGGCGAAGGCAGCTAGCAGCACCACCGTGTTCGGGGTGAGGTGGTGCGGCTGGATCCCGTGGAACTCCAAGAAGGAGCGGAAGAAGCCGCTCGCCGGCAGCCCCAAGCCGCGCATGAGGTGTGAGCGGAACACGACCCGCTCGCCCTCCTCCGGCGCCGACACTATTTCCCTCTCCAGCGCGGCACGGGCTCGTACTAGGTCCGCGCCGGGGAGGCGACGCGTCTTGCGGAGGAACTCGATGATGTCGTCGTCCACCTCGGAGCCGTCTCACACGCCGGAGCGCAAGGCAGCAGGTGCGGCGGCGGAGGAAGAGCTCATCATCGCAAGCATGGCATAGCTCGGTACGGCGGCAGCGAGAGGGAGAAGAAGCAAGAAGGAAGCAAGGGGAGTGGGGGAGATGGGCGCGCGTGCTTCGCCGCTCCTCTCCTCCCGCCTACTTATAGGCTCATAGGGCTGAGAAGCCGATGCGGCGGGCGTGGGATTAACTGCGCCCCAGCCCCCATGCCCCCCACGATTTACCACACGCAGTAACTGCATGCAGTTACAGTGTGGAAACCCAACCGTCCGCACGGCCGCAGCAAATCCGTTCGCGTGCCGAGGCACGGTAGTGGCAGGGCCTGCCTGAGGTCCTGTCCTGTCGCGCGTGTGGGTGGGCAGACTGACCCCGCCACGTGGCGCCACGCGACGGACCCGCAACAGGCGGCTGCTCGGAAGCTTATCAGGTACGCCGCCTGAACCACACCGCGACGTTCAAACCCTCTAAGAGGCAAGACGGCCTTCTGCGAGTCCGACTCCAGCTAGTCGGCCTGGAGGAAGACGGCGAAGCGAGGTCGAGATTCCACCCCCGGAGAGATGAAACTGTTGAGGCTCCCCGGCGCGTCTCCCGCGGCGCCTCACCAGCTTCGGGGACTACTGTCGGAGTAATGGGCCAGGGGTTGGCAAACCCGAGCCCCAGAACCTTTCAAAACATCGGGGCAGACTGCGCCCCTCAAGACTCCACGATGAAGAGCCGCCTCCTGGGAGTCGGCAGCAATTGTCCCTCATGGCCGAGTTCCAGGGACGACTTCGAATTAAGCCGACTCTTGGATGCCGGCTTCCAGATGGGTCGACTCTTAGCTGACGACTTCAAGAGAAGACGACTATGGGAGTCGGCCCGTGACTCCAACCACCTCCTTCCTTCGCCGCGATGGACGGGGCGGAGTGTCACATCCCTAGCTTCTGGTATGCACTAGGCTAGACCTCATGTGAGCATCATGTTTTATTTCAAATGAAATTTGAATTGAGGAATTTTCAAAGCCTCAGAAACCTTCTAAAAAAATGATCAACATTAAAATCTCCTCAAAGAAGTCCAAGAAAATGTTCCTCTTAGTCTCTGAAAATATTGCAAAGAGGTAAAACTCAAAACAATATTTTTGATATCTCAGAGTTAATTATTCTGGGCCATTTGAATTAATCCAATAACTATTTGCTTTGGATTTATATTTAATATATATTAAATATGACTCCAAATAATTCTGGAAGTTGTGAGTGGCTTTGTATATATTTTAGCAAGCCACATAAAACCCTACAGAATTTATTAAAATGATTTAGTGTCTAAAACTAAATCAAAACAAACTACAGAAAATAAAACAAACAGAAATAAAAGACAGAGGAGAGAAACCTTACCTGGACTTACCTCTCAGCCCACCCGGCCCAAACCTACCTGGCGGCCTAGCTGGCAGGCCCAGCCCACCTCCTCCCCCTTGTCATCTTCCTCCTCTGCCAGGAGGACGAACAGAGGCGAGGCGTGGCGCGCGCCCGAGAGGCCTCGGCCACCTCCTGCTTCCCCTGGCCACCTCCTGCTTCCTCCTCGACGCCCCGGAGACGCCACGCGCCTCCTCGACCCCCCCCCCTCTCACTTTCCTCTCCCTCTGGATCGCTCCCCCTCCTCTGGCTCTCTCTTTCCCTCTCTTCCCTGTGATCCCCGAGCGCAGCCGTCGCCGCCGCTCGCCATAGCCGCAGCCACCAGCCCTCCCTCGCTCCCCCGACTAGCTCAGAAGCTCCGCCACGACCCCCTCTTCCTCCACACCGCTCCACTGGTCTCCGGAAGCCCTGCATCGCCGCCTACGTCGCTGTTCCCCTCTTCGGCCACTGGAGGTCATCGCCGTCGATTCGCTGCACTCCGGCCGTCCCCGAGCCCGCTAACCGTCCCTGCAGCTCCGCGGTGAGCCACTGGTTCGATTCCCCCTTGCCCTGTCGTCCCTTGCCTTCTGTAGCTGCCGCCCCCTTGAGCTCCGAAGCTCGACGCCGCCGACGATGTCGCCGTCGTGGCCACGGTCACCGTAGCACCCAACCGAGCACACTATCGTGCTCCACACCTCACTAGGAGCACGCGGCACGCACCAACGCCTCCCCAAACACCCTGTAACGCCGATTCCGACCGCACCCGAACTCCGGCGGCCGCAGCCGAGCTCGCCGCCGTCGATTCCGGCCACCCCAGGCCCAGCCACGGCCACCGTCCGACGCGCCGTCGAGCTAGCTATCCAACGCACCTAGCCGCACGCCGTTTGGAGCACCACAGAGGAAACCCGAGGCCCCTGTACGCCGCGGACCTCGCCGGCGACTAACCGCCGGCGGGTTTGACTTGTCCGACCTGAGGTTTGACCCCCCAGGGTCACTGACGCGTGGGCCCCATCGGCCGGGTGGTCAGTTAGTGCTAATTACCGTTAGTCAACCCCCCCCCCCTGACACTGACAGTGGGCCCCAGCGCCACTAACCCCTAATTAGGATTAATTTAATTCTGTTAAACCCCCCCTGTCACTGACGTGTGGCCCCCACACGTCAGGTTTGACCCCAGCCAGCCGCAATTGACCACTGACGTCATGCTGACGTCATGCTGGCGCAATATTTATATTCTGGATTTAATTTAAATCAGGAAATTCCAGAATATTAATTAAACTTCAAAAATTCATAACTTTTATTCTATAACTCCAAATTGGACAAATTATATATGAAAAATGATCAGAAAAATCCAATCTATCCATCTGTACTATTTTCATGCATGATCAAACAAGTTAAATTGATGTTTTAAGCAGAACAAGGAAAAGCATTTTAAAAGGCCATGTTTGAGTTTGAAATTTGAATCTTTGATTCAAATTTGTTCAAACCCTTCTGGTTTTAGTTGCATTAGCCCAACACACTCATTTTGCCATGTTTCATGCATGCATCATATTGTTGCACATTGTTTGGTGATGGTTGTGTATCGGTGTCCTTGCGACAGGTTCTGCCTCCGAGGAGTACCATGATTACCCTAACGAAGAACCGTATCAGTGCATCGAACCATCAGGCAAGCAACCAACCATTTGATCATATCGATACAATCCCATGTTCTCGCTCCTGCTCTCTTTTACTGCATTAAGACAACGCGCTTCAAACTGCTGTGTGCTACGGTAGTTGAACCCATTTCCTCTGCATGACCTGTCATTGCCACAGTAACTAGATGAAACCCACTAGCATGTGTAGGAGTTGATTGAGCCATATGTATGTGTTGTTCCTACCTTGCTATGCCTGCTATGCTTAGAGTCGTGTCAGGTCTGGTTCATCTGGGTGATGGGCTAGAGTGAAATGATTATGTCGGTAATGGGAGTGGTGTGGTGAACACGATTTGGTAAAGGTATCGATGAGAGGCCATGTAGGAGTACATGGTGGGTTGTTTCATTGAAGCCGACCTTAAGCACTGAGATCTGTATGTGTGATTTAAGAATCAGCTACTACCATACATTGGGCCCTGAAATATGACCCCGCTCGACTTCTTATTCACCCTAGCTCTCTGTCCAGGAGTTGCAAGTAGTTTCTGGTGTTTGTAGCCTACTGGAGGCCGTGGACAGCGCTGACCGTAGGGGTGGGCTGTGATGCGGTAGGTACATGGCACGGTGTACCGAATACCCGTTAGGTATCTCGGGAACCCTGTTCACATCGTTCGGGGCCGTATGGGAAACCTCGGCCGGACTCCCTGCGGATGGAACCTGAATAGGCGATAAACCTGGACTAGAGGCTTAAGTGTTTAGGTAGGTCGTGGTCTACACCCACGTCGGCTTTCGCTTGAAGTCTGCCGAGCACATGTCGTGTGCAGACGCTAAGTGGTGGAAACATGTATGAAGAAGTACACCCCTGCAGGGTCAACATGATCTATTCGAATAGCCGCGTCCGCGGTAAAGGACTACTTGGTTGCCTATACAGTTCATAGACAAGTAAATGGAAACTACTAAAAGCCTCAAGATAAGTGTGAGTGCCGAGGATGGCTCTTCCGTAGGAAGACGGAGGTGGATCCTCGGTAGTGTATTGAAGTGGTGAATAGTGGACTCATGTGCGCAAAACTATTTCAAACTGGAGTATCGTAGGATAGTCTAGCCAAGAGTCAAAGCTGGCTTGCTGCAATAACTCCACCAACCCTTCTTGATACTATGCATGTATGTAGGATCTGATGTAAGTCTTGCTGAGTACCTTTGTACTCATGTTGCTATAATCTACATTTTACAGAAGACCCTGCAACCCCTTCTGATGGGTTCTATGTAGACGTTGACATCAACGAGTAGGCTAAAGACCCAGGTGGTGACCCTGAGCTTGTGAAGGACCACATAGTATAGCCAGGCTTTCCAAGAGCCCGCTTAGACGCCCACTGCAACCGCGGTGAGCCCCCGAGCCGTTTCCCCCTCTCCTTCCCCTCGTTCCCTCACCATAGCTGCATCTCCACCACGGCCGAACCTCCGCCGTCGCCGAGCTCGCCGTCGACGCAGCTCCGGTGACCATTTGGTCACCCCGGCGAGTCCAACGCGTTCACAGAACCCAGTAGAGCATCCCTAGCGCCTCACTTTGCTCGACTTCGAGCTCCAGCACCAATCCCGCGCACGACCGAAACCCGGCGGCCGCAGCCGAGCTCACCGCCGTCAACTCCGGCCACCCCGACCCCAACGGACTCCGCCAAGAGCCGCGGGTCGTCCTCAGCTTCACTCCGGTGGTCGCCGCGTTCCATTTGGTGGCCGAAACGACCAAAACCACTATCGCCGCCGCACTGTTGGTCGCCGCCGGCCAGAACTCCGGCGAGCTGACGTGGCCTAGTTGATTAACCACTAATCCACCACCTACTGACGCTGACAAGTGGGCCCCAGGGCTTAGTCAAAGCTAACCAGCCCGGGGTCAACGCGGGATTAGCCCCTGTGACGCTGACGTGTGGACCCCACACGTCAGGTTTGACCCGAGCCAGCCCTGTTGACCTGCTGATGTCACTGTGATGTCAGGCTGACGCAGTAATTGAATTTCTGGATTTAAATTAAATCAGGAAATTCCAGAATATTATTTAAACTTCAAAAACTCATAACTTTTATTCTGTAACTCCAAATTGGACAAATAATATATGAAAAATGATCAGAAAAATCCAATCTATCCATCTGTACTATTCTCATGCATGATCAAACAAGTTAACTTGATGTTTTAATCAGAACAAGAAAAGGCACTTTAAAAGGCCATATTTGAATTTGGAATTTGAATCTTTGATTCAAATTTGCTCAAACACATCTGGTTTTAGTTGCATTAGCCCAACACACTCATATTGCCATGTTTCATGCATGCATCATATTGTTGCACATTGTTTGGTGATGCCTGTGTATCGTTACCCTTTGCGACAGGATCTGTCCCCGAGGAGTACCGTGATTACCCTAACGAAGAATCGTATCCGTGCAACGAACCATCAGGCAAGCAACCAACCATTTGATCATATCGATACAATCCCATGTTCTCG
Source organism: Triticum aestivum (assembly GCF_018294505.1). Taxonomy (NCBI): domain Eukaryota; kingdom Viridiplantae; phylum Streptophyta; class Magnoliopsida; order Poales; family Poaceae; genus Triticum; species Triticum aestivum. Next base: position 487,968,128 of record NC_057801.1, on the reverse strand, counting down.
CTCCTGCTCTCTTTTACTGCATTAAGACAACGCGATTCAAACTGTTGTGTGCTACGGTAGTTGAACCCATTTCCTCTGCATGACCTGTCATTGCCACAGTAACTAGATGAAACCCACTAGCATGTGTAGGAGTTGATTGAGCCATATGTATGTGTTGTTCCTACCTTGCTATGCCTGCTATGCTTAGAGTCGTGTCAGGTCTGGTTCATCTGGGTGATGGGCTAGAGTGAAATGATTATGTCAGTAATGGGAGTGGTGTGGTGAACACGATTTGGTAAAGGTATCGATGAGAGGCCATGTAGGAGTACATGGTGGGTTGTTTCATTGAAGCCGACCTTAAGCACTGAGATCTGTATGTGTGATTTAAGAATCAGCTACTACCATGCATTGGGCCCGAAACCAATGGACCCTCTCGGCTTCTTATTCACCCTAGTTCTCCGTCCAGGAGTTGCAACTAGTTTCTGGTGTTTGTAGCCTACTGGAGGCCGTGGACAGCGCTGACCGTAGGGGTGGGCTGTGATGCGGTAGGTACGTGGCCGGGTGTACCGAATACCCGTTAGGTATCTCGGGAACCCTGTTCACATCGTTCGGGGCCGTATGGGAAACCTCGGCCGGACTCCCTGTGGATGGAACCTGGATAGGCGATAAACCTGGACTGGAGGCTTAGGTGATTAGGTAGGTCGTGGCCGACACCCACGTTGGGCTTCCGCTTGAAGGTTGCCGAGTACATGTCGTGTAAACGACGGTAAGTGGTGAGAGCGTGTATGAAGAAGTACACCCTGCAGGGTTAACACGATCTATTCGAATAGCCGCGTCCGCGGTAAAGGACTTCTGGGTTGCTTATATCAGTTCATAGACAAGTGAAAGTGGATACTCTAAAATACGCAAGATAAGCGTGAGTGCTATGGATGGCGTTCTCGTAGGGAGACGGGAGCGGTTCCATAGTGGTGTATTGGTTGGTGAATATGTGGACTCGTGTGCGCCACCTCAAAAGAGTTACTTGCAGTCGTAGTTCAGGATAGCCACCGAGTCAAAGCTGGCTTGCTGCAGTTAAACCCCACCATCCCTTTGTTGATAATGATGCATATGTAGATAGTTCTGATGTAAGTCTTGCTGGGTATATTTGTACTCACGTTTGCCTATTTTATGTTTTTGCAGAGAGACTTCAGTCTCACTAGTAATTCCGCGTGGTCTTCGACGTTTAGCTTGTTACCTCAGCTACGATCTTGTGCCCTCGGCAGGATCTGGTAGATAGTCAGGCTTCTCAGCCTTTTTCATTTATAGATGTCTGTACTCAGACATGATAGCTTCCGCTTGTGCTTTGATTTGTATGCTCTGAGTGTTGGGTCGTGAGACCCCTGTTTGTAATATCTCGCTCCTCGGAGCCTATTGAATAAATACTTGAGTTGTAGAGTCATGTTGTGATGCCATGTTGTATTTGCACATATCGAGCATATTGTGTGTATGTTATTGAAATGCTTGGTATGTGTGGGATCTGACAACCTAGTTGTTTAACCTTAGTAGCCTCTCTTACCGGGAAATGTCTCCTAGTGTTTCCACCGAGCCATGGTAGCTTGCTACTGCTCCGGAACACTTAGGCTGGCCGGCATGTGTCCTTCTTCGTTCCTGTGTCTGTCCCTTCGGGGAAATGTCACGCGATGAATACCGGAGTCCTGTTAGCCCGCTACAGCCCGGTTCACCGGAGTCCTGCTAGCCCAGTGCTACAGCCTGGATTCACTCGCTGATGACCGACACGTTCGATGCTGGGTCATGGATGCCTGTCCCTGTAAGTCTGTGCCACTTTGGGTTTACGACTAGCCATGTCAGCCTGGGCTCCTTATCATATGGATGCTAGCGACACTGTCATATACGTGTGCCAAAAGGCGCAAACGGTCCCGGGCAAAGGTAAGGCGACACCCGTGGGAATACCGTGCGTGAGGCCGCAAAGTGATATGAGGTGTTACATGCTAGATCGATGTGGCATTGAGTCGGGGTCCTGACAGCGTTGGTATCAGAGCTTGACTGCCTGTAGGATTACCAAGCCAAACTGGTCGAAGTTGAGTCTAGAAATTCTTAGTTATATAAGGGAATTGATTGTGGGATGGAACGTAAGGCTCTTTTTACTCCTTATACCTCATGGCCTTCTGATCTGAGTCATCATCTTCTCTTCTACGGGGATTAAGAACTAGGCTATCTCTTCTTTCTATTAGGATCACGTGTTGCTAATCTGTAGACTTATAAGATTGTTGGACTTAAGCCTCGTTTCAGTTCCTACTACTTCTGTATGATTATTGTTGATCTCGAGACCTTGATATTGTGCTTCTGAGTGGTTATGCCACCATTTTTGTGAATGTCTCAAGTCTTTTCTGAGCATTTACAGCTGTTATGCTGTCCGAGTCATTCCAGGTTTCTAAATAGTCTGATGCATTTGCAAAATCCTTTTCCTCTGGTTTCGATGATCCTTTATGCCAGCTCAATCACACTAATTGTTGAGTTGAGGTATTCCATTGCCTTGACATTATGTTGGAGTTACTATTATGGCCTAGGTGTTTAGGGAGTCACCTAGTAATCTAGCAATGTTTTGTGATCTCAGTGTGATGATTCTGGCTTTTATTCTCGAAAGCATCCCGTGATGCCACTTAGTAGTAGGTATTCTACTCCTTGGGCTTTGAACCCGAGATTCACTCTACTTACTTCATGTTGATAGTGTTTGCTAGTTCCTTCAGGATATTAGTAACTTTGCGATAGTCCTCGAGGTCCGTGGTATTTCCTTCTTCCAAATACTATGAACCGCTTATGGCAGATGTTTATTGGATCAAAAGATCACAATTAGAGTACTCTTGAGGAGTTCTCCATTCATAAATCGTGACTCTGCCAGTTCTACCTTTCTGCATGGGTTATCCGGAAGAAATATGTTGAACTTGGTTCGACATACTAATCTATGCATCCACAACTCAGAAAATTATATGTTCCTTTGAGTTGTTCTCTTTAGTTGCATTCTGACCCTCGTCTATCAATTGATAGTCAAGAGTATGCGTGCGTTCGTTTATCGATGCCTATTACTCTTGTGGTCCGTCAAGCCATTCTGTCCTGAATGACTTGGAGAAACAAACTCCAGTACCTCATCCATATCTAGGATTGGGTCAAAGTAGTTGTACTCCGCAGATCAAATGCCAATCCAGCTTTTGGTTCTGTTCTACCTTGGAGTATTACCCCCTTTATGTCAGAATTGTCATGAGAACTGCACCAACTCTCATGAATTTTGACGTAGTGATACTTCTTGCCATCATTAGTCATTCCTCGGTCTTCGTGTTGATGCAACCGGAATACCGACAAATGAATTGTGATGTGTGAAATCAATACGCCTAGCAACCTCGTTGCTGGGTAGTTAAAGGACAATAATTTCATTCTTAGTGTGTTGGTTATTGAATCATCATTCTAAGATTGATCGTGCTACCTAGTCCATTCTCCTGGTTCACTCCTCGATCGATGAGTTAGGATTATTTCAAATCCTTGCTCTATTGATCATATCGTCTTGCCCTGAAAAGCAAGATTGTTCTCAAGCTTAGTAACATACCGGTGGTTCGTGATTTTCTGAATATCTTCTCAGAAGTATTACCAGGTTGTCACCTGACCGCTATGTTGAGTTCGTGATCAAGTTGGTTTATTCCTGTAAACCACCCCTTCTCCCAGAATCCGTGTTGGATACCCTGAGCTAGTTGGATAAGCTAAACAACAACTTGGAGAGTCGGAAGATAAAAGCTTGTCCGACTTAGTTCATGTTAAGGGATATCTTTGTGTGTGTGTGTGTGTGTGTGTGTTGAAGAAAGATGATATCTTCATCAATTGGTCCTTGTGAACAATTGTTGGATCTATTATCTTACCCGAACCCTTGATTGAGTATGGGCTATCGTCAAATCAAATCAGAACCAACGATATTCGTAATGTTGTCTTACTCGTGGTTGATCCCTCGAGCATACACCATTACATCTTTGGTCTGACCAATGCTATCACCGTGTTCGCATGATGGTGGAAGTCCAGTGATAAGGAAACCCAGATGAATTGCTGTTGAGCCCATTGACAACATCCTTGTCTTCTCCATAATTTTGCTGAACATTAAGCTAGTGTTGGAAACTTTTGAAAGCATTGTTCATGCTAGCTCATGAAGCATATGTTCGGATGTAAGAAGTGACTTCCTCTAGTTCATGTGCATTTGATGCAAGTTGCCGCCGTGGACTCGAGAAAGTCAATGTTGCTTCCTCTGGAATCATCGCAAGTCAGTCATGCACACGTGCGAAGTATTCTATGGTCTGGAGACTTGCAACCTTCATTCCATATGTGTACCCTAGCACACCAAGCCACTGACTGATTTGTTCAAGGAGAAGGAGTATCCTCATAAGAGCTAATCCGGACTTATGAAATAACTTCGATACCCTCGTTGATGGTTCCCCCTCCTGAACTCGGTAATGTTTTATTATAAGACTACTTTGTGGTCATGCTTGTCTGGAACAACGTGTTCACATGTTTATAGCAGAACCAGCTCATGTTTTGGAGCTTGCTATCGTAGTTCATTTCCCGAGAATCTCGCAACGTCATCTCATCGAATTGTGTTGCAAACTTTCATTTTTCTTCCTAGACTCGATGAGTCTGGAATATCCTGACACCAACCAGATCTGAATCTCAGGCAGATATGATGGTTGGAACATTTCCCAAGAACTATAATATTGGTCTCTCGATAATCGGTAAAGTGGATGTCGTGGCCAACACACCCATTCGGTAGACCTGTTATTGTAGTATCTTGATTGAGGAAGTTGGCCACCTCCCCATAGGGATTTCGTAGGATTTACTCCCTAGTTGCCCTATGGAATTTTGAGATTCCGAAGCCGACCTTTTACTTGATGTTCTAGATATAAACCATATCTATGGGTGGATTACGCTAGCACATCAAGGAGAACATTAGAAGCGGAGTGCTAAATGTCTCTCGGTCGATCATCCAGATTTTGTTCCTTGGCTTCGCTAAGGTGAAATCTGAGAAGGTGTTATCTTCCTTTGCATCTGCATCATCCATCATCATTCATCATGGTAGCAAGTTGTGTTGCCAGGATCCTTGACACGGATATTGGTAAAATCCTGATGAATATGGAAATGCTCAAGTTCTTGAGAGCACGCACAAGCGCTAGGTGTTATCATCGACACTAACTGGAGTACTCTCAGTTTCCTCGGCAATGCTATAACCATTCCAATAGTGGAATAACTCTCTATTGTTGAGCCTTTTCCCAGTTACTAGAATCATTCCCAGCATTTGCATTTTGTTCCCAGCTTGCACCGCCAATGTGCCATTCTACCATGGGTCCCTTCCATTTCCGGTGATAAGCAAAAATCATCCATTGCGTTGTCTTCAACAAGGTAATCCACATCATCCAAGTCCGAGTATGCCATTCTACCGACCCCCTCCAAACGATCGTTGTGAACTGCCTTAGGCTGGTATGAAGAGTTTCAATGATCTCTGAATCAAAAGTAATTCTTTTTGCCACTTAAGGTAATAATCTACGAATCACCCTCCTCCAGGATGTTTCGTCGTGGTATCATGGCAACTCAACTCCTCGCAAGGTTGGCAACCGTTCACCACCTCCTTAAGCGTGAAAATTGTTGTCTACCTAGTGAACCTCGTCACCTGCTCCACTCCATTCCTCTAGAGGTGTGCTTCGTCTCTCAGCTCGAGAGATGTTGCTATGTCCCATTCCGGGAGTTAATCCTGAGTTGTTCGACCTTCGAGAAGACCGATCCTTCTAGAGTTTTCCTTTCCTCTTCTTGTCATGATTAGCTGGAGTTCTCAGAACAAGACGACAAGACAAAGATGGTGTTCAAATCAACGTTCATTTGAAGTGCAACCTGGATCGTGAAGATTGTACTAGTTTGCGTTTCCCCTTCATCCTACCCTACGCTTGAATCTCGAGACGAGATTCTTGTTTAGTGGGGGTGAGTTGTCACATCCCTAGCTTCTGGTATGCACTAGGCTAGACCTCATGTGAGCATCATGTTTTATTTCAAATGAAATTTGAATTGAGGAATTTTCAAAGCCTCATAAACCTTCTAAAAAAATGATCAACATTAAAATCTCCTCAAAGAAGTCCAAGAAAATGTTCCTCTTAGTCTCTGAAAATATTGCAAAGAGGTAAAACTCAAAACAATATTTTTGGTATCTCAGAGTTAATTATTCTGGGCCATTTGAATTAATCCAATAACTATTTGCTTTGGATTTATATTTAATATATATTAAATATGACTCCAAATAATTCTGGAAGTTGTGAGTGGCTTTGTATATATTTTAGCAAGCCACATAAAACCCTACAGAATTTATTAAAATGATTTAGTGTCTAAAACTAAATCAAAACAAACTACAGAAAATAAAACAAACAGAAATAAAAGACAGAGGAGAGAAACCTTACCTGGACTTACCTCTCAGCCCACCCGGCCCAAACCTACCTGGCGGCCTAGCTGAAAGGCCCAGCCCACCTCCTCCCCCTTGTCATCTTCCTCCTCTGCCAGGAGGACGAACAGAGGCGAGGCGTGGCGCGCGCCCGAGAGGCCTCGGCCACCTCCTGCTTCCCCTGGCCACCTCCTGCTTCCTCCTCGACGCCCCGGAGACGCCACGCGCCTCCTCGACCCCCCCTCTCACTTTCCTCTCCCTCTGGATCGCTCCCCCTCCTCTGGCTCTCTCTTTCCCTCTCTTCCCTGTGATCCCCGAGCGCAGCCGTCGCCGCCGTTCGTCATAGCCGCAGCCACCAGCCCTCCCTCGCTCCCCCGACTAGCTCAGAAGCTCCGCCACGACCCCCTCTTCCTCCACACCGCTCCACTAGTCTCCGGAAGCCCTGCATCGCCGCCTGCGTCGCCGTTCCCCTCTTCGGCCACCGGAGGTCATCGCCGTCGATTCGCTGCACTCCGGCCGTCCCCGAGCCCGCTAACCGTCCCTGCAGCTCCGCGGTGAGCCACTGGTTCGATTCCCCCTTGCCCTGTCGTCCCTAGCCTTCTGTAGCTGCCGCCCCCTTGAGCTCCGAAGCTCAACGCCGCCGGCGATGTCGCCGTCGTGGCCACGGTCACCATAGCACCCAACCGAGCACACTATCGTGCTCCACACCTCACTAGGAGCACGCGGCACGCACCAACGCCTCCCCAAACACCCTGTAACGCCGATTCCGACCGCACCCGAACTCCGGCGGCCGCAGCCGAGCTCGCCGCCGTCGATTCCGGCCACCCCAGGCCCAGCCACGGCCACCGTCCGACGCGCCGTCGAGCTAGCTATCCAACGCACCTAGCCGCACGCCGTTTGGAGCACCACAGAGGAAACCCGAGGCCCCTGTACGCCGCGGACCTCGCCGGCGACTAACCGCCGGCGGGTTTGACTTGTCCGACCTGAGGTTTGACCCCCCAGGGTCACTGACGCGTGGGCCCCATCGGCCGGGTGGTCAGTTAGTGCTAATTACCGTTAGTCAACCCCCCCCCTGACACTGACAGTGGGCCCCAGCGCCACTAACCCCTAATTAGGATTAATTTAATTCTGTTAAACCCCCCCTGTCACTGACGTGTGGCCCCCACACGTCAGGTTTGACCCCAGCCAGCCGCAGTTGACCACTGACATCATGCTGACGTCATGCTGGCGCAATATTTATATTCTGGATTTAATTTAAATCAGGAAATTCCAGAATATTAATTAAACTTCAAAAATTCATAACTTTTATTCTATAACTCCAAATTGGACAAATTATATATGAAAAATGATCAGAAAAATCCAATCTATCCATCTGTACTATTTTCATGCATGATCAAACAAGTTAAATTGATGTTTTAAGCAGAACAAGGAAAAGCATTTTAAAAGGCCATGTTTGAGTTTGAAATTTGAATCTTTGATTCAAATTTGTTCAAACCCTTCTGGTTTTAGTTGCATTAGCCCAACACACTCATTTTGCCATGTTTCATGCATGCATCATATTGTTGCACATTGTTTGGTGATGGTTGTGTATCGGTGTCCTTGCGACAGGTTCTGCCTCCGAGGAGTACCATGATTACCCTAACGAAGAACCGTATCAGTGCATCGAACCATCAGGCAAGCAACCAACCATTTGATCATATCGATACAATCCCATGTTCTCGCTCCTGCTCTCTTTTACTGCATTAAGACAACGCGCTTCAAACTGCTGTGTGCTACGGTAGTTGAACCCATTTCCTCTGCATGACCTGTCATTGCCACAGTAACTAGATGAAACCCACTAGCATGTGTAGGAGTTGATTGAGCCATATGTATGTGTTGTTCCTACCTTGCTATGCCTGCTATGCTTAGAGTCGTGTCAGGTCTGGTTCATCTGGGTGATGGGCTAGAGTGAAATGATTATGTCGGTAATGGGAGTGGTGTGGTGAACACGATTTGGTAAAGGTATCGATGAGAGGCCATGTAGGAGTACATGGTGGGTTGTTTCATTGAAGCCGACCTTAAGCACTGAGATCTGTATGTGTCATTTAAGAATCAGCTACTACCATGCATTGGGCCCGAAACCAATGGACCCTCTTGGCTTCTTATTCACCCTAGTTCTCCGTCCAGGAGTTGCAACTAGTTTCTGGTGTTTGTAGCCTACTGGAGGCCGTGGACAGCGCTAACCGTAGGGGTGGGCTGTGATGCGGTAGGTACGTGGCCGGGTGTACCGAATACCCGTTAGGTATCTCGGGAACCCTGTTCACATCGTTCGGGGCCGTATGGGAAACCTCGGCCGGACTCCCTGCGGATGGAACCTGGATAGGCGATAAACCTGGACTGGAGGCTTAGGTGATTAGGTAGGTCGTGGCCGACACCCACGTTGGGCTTCCGCTTGAAGGTTGCCGAGTACATGTCGTGTAAACGACGGTAAGTGGTGAGAGCGTGTATGAAGAAGTACACCCTGCAGGGTTAACACGATCTATTCGAATAGCCGCGTCCGCGGTAAAGGACTTCTGGGTTGCTTATATCAGTTCATAGACAAGTGAAAGTGGATACTCTAAAATACGCAAGATAAGCGTGAGTGCTATGGATGGCGTTCTCGTAGGGAGACGGGAGCGGTTCCATAGTGGTGTATTGGTTGGTGAATATGTGGACTCGTGTGCGCCACCTCAAAAGAGTTACTTGCAGTCGTAGTTCAGGATAGCCACCGAGTCAAAGCTGGCTTGCTGCAGTTAAACCCCACCATCCCTTTGTTGATAATGATGCATATGTAGATAGTTCTGATGTAAGTCTTGCTGGGTATATTTGTACTCACGTTTGCCTATTTTATGTTTTTGCAGAGAGACTTCAGTCTCACTAGTAATTCCGCGTGGTCTTCGACGTTTAGCTTGTTACCTCAGCTACGATCTTGTGCCCTCGGCAGGATCTGGTAGATAGTCAGGCTTCTCAGCCTTTTTCATTTATAGATGTCTGTACTCAGACATGATAGCTTCCGCTTGTGCTTTGATTTGTATGCTCTGAGTGTTGGGTCGTGAGACCCCTGTTTGTAATATCTCGCTCCTCGGAGCCTATTGAATAAATACTTGAGTTGTAGAGTCATGTTGTGATGCCATGTTGTATTTGCACATATCGAGCATATTGTGTGTATGTTATTGAAATGCTTGGTATGTGTGGGATCTGACAACCTAGTTGTTTAACCTTAGTAGCCTCTCTTACCGGGAAATGTCTCCTAGTGTTTCCACCGAGCCATGGTAGCTTGCTACTGCTCCGGAACACTTAGGCTGGCCGGCATGTGTCCTTCTTCGTTCCTGTGTCTGTCCCTTCGGGGAAATGTCACGCGATGAATACCGGAGTCCTGTTAGCCCGCTACAGCCCGGTTCACCGGAGTCCTGCTAGCCCAGTGCTACAGCCTGGATTCACTCGCTGATGACCGACACGTTCGATGCTGGGTCATGGATGCCTGTCCCTGTAAGTCTGTGCCACTTTGGGTTTACGACTAGCCATGTCAGCCCGGGCTCCTTATCATATGGATGCTAGCGACACTGTCATATACGTGTGCCAAAAGGCGCAAACGGTCCCGGGCAAAGGTAAGGCGACACCCGTGGGAATACCGTGCGTGAGGCCGCAAAGTGATATGAGGTGTTACATGCTAGATCGATGTGGCATTGAGTCGGGGTCCTGACACGGAGTATGGTCGCAGCATGGCCATCTCTACCCCGCTTACGAGGGGCTGGCATGGCTATAGTGCGCCGTATCGCCGGAGATCTCCGTCGTGGCGCAGCACTGTTGCCATGCCTGCCCTGACCTCAGCCCCCGCGGGCGGCACACTGTGCCCACGACGATCTACCTATACGGCCCTGAGACGGTGGGACCCGTCCGTCAGCGGGAGTACCGAAGGCGGCGAGAGCTCCATGAAGACGGCCCCGTGGGAGTCGGCCCCCTGGAGTCGGCCGGCCCCTCCCACGGGCCCCACACGCCATTAACCAGACAAGACGGGGAATGGCGACAGTGATCGCCCGCCAGACGGCGGCACTGTTGCCATGACCCCGTGACCAAGCCAACGTCATCAGAAGCACTGCTACAGTACCAGGCCTGTCCGCGGGGCCCGCCAGTCGGCGGGCCCCAGAAGTCGGCGGAGAAGACGGCGGCCTGAGAGACAGACGGCTGGGACCCGCGCCCAGCCGGATTACCATTGTATCCCTGGGGGGCAGGCCTATATAAGCCCCCCGGGGCACCCATGCAACGGGGATAGCCTCTTTAGCATTAGACCAATCGCATAGGAAGGAGAGAACTAGCCTTGCCCTCGCCTACCTCCAGAAACAGCTCTAGGAGCACCATTGTATTCATTTTGCCATAGTGACCATGCGGAGACCCCGCAGAGTAGCAGTAGGGGTGTTATCTCCTCGGAGAGCCCTGAAGCTGGGTAAGATCCGTCGGCGTGCATGTCTTAGCCTCATCCAGCTTCCGGGCACCGGCGACGTTCTACTCGCTCCCACCATGATAAGCCATCCTTTGGCATATGTCGTACCCAACCCCCGACAGGGATGCCTACCGGGGCATCCCCAAGCTTAGATGCTTGATACTTCTTGAAATATTATCTTGGGATGCCTTGGTCATCCCCAAGCTTGAGCTTTTATGTCTCCTTAATTCCTCTCATATCATGGTTTCTCTTTTTATCAAAAGCTTCATTCACAACAAACTCAACAAGAAGTCGTGAGATGGGTTAGTATAAACCAATACAAAACCTTATCATTTTCTACTGTGACAAATCAGTAAAATTATTATTCAACATTGAATACTAAACGCCTCAGCATATTTAATACTCCTATCCTCAAATAGAATCATTAAACAAGCAAGCATACGCAAACAATGCAAACATAACAGCAATCTGCCAAAACAGTACAGTCTGTAAAGAATGCAAGAGTATCAATACTTCCCTAACTCCAAACATTATGAACTAAAATTCCCACTGTAATAAATTTATCAGAGCTTAATATTCAAAAAGATTCAACGTTATACCATTCCCTGACTTTTCTAGGGAATTTTTGCAACAGCGGTAAACTTTCTGTTTTCAAACAGCAACATGTATACTAGCAAAATAAACATGGCAAAGGCTATCCTTGACTTTTTGTATTGAAAATAAAGATGCAAAACATTATTCTAAATAACAGAAAGCAAATACTAACAAGAATAAATGACGCTCCAAGCAAAACACATATCATGTGGTGAATAAAAATATAGCTCCAAGTAAAGTTACCGATGAACGAAGACGAAAGAGGGGATGCCTTCCGGGGCATCCCCAAGCTTAGGCTCTTGGTTGTCCTTGAATATTACCTTTGGGTGCCTTGGGAATCCCCAAGCTTAGGCTTTTCCACTCCTTATTCTAGAGTCCATCAAATCTTTACCAAAAACTTGAAAACTTCAACCACACAAAACTCAACCAAACTTCGTGAGATAGGTTAGTATGATAAAGAGTAAACCATGCACTTTGGTACTGTAAAAGACAAGGTTAATAATTTTTTCACATAAATCCTACTGTACCATATCATTTATACAAACTATACTGAGAAATATAATCCATAGAAACTAGAAAACAAGCAGACTATGCAATGAAAACAGAATCTGCCAGAAACAGAACAATCTGTAATGATCTGAACAATAACCATACTTCTGCTACTCCAAAAATTATGAAATAAATTGGTGGACGTGAGGAATTTGTCTATTAATCTTCTGCAAAAATAATAAACTCAAAAGCACTCTTCTGTAAAAAAGGACAGCTAATCTCGTGAGCGCAAAGTTTCTGCTTTTTACAGCAAGATCACATTAACTTTCACCCAAGTCTTCCCAAAGGTCTTACTTGGCACTTTATTGAATTAAAAGCTATAAAACATGATTAATACAGTAGTTTAATCATGTAGACACACAAAAATAGTAAGGATAAATATTGGGTTGTCTCCCAACAAGCGCTTTTCTTTAATGCCTTTTAGCTAGGCATGATGATTTCAATGATGCTCGCATAAAAGATAAGACTTGAAACATAAAAAGAGCATCGTGAAGAATATGACTAGCATATTTAAATATAACCCACTTCCTATGCCTAGGGATTTTGTGAGCACACAATTTTTAGGAACAAGAATCAACTAGCATAGGAAGGCAAAACAAGTATAACTTCAAAAATTTAAGCACATAGAGAGGAAACTTGACATTATTGCAACTCCTACAAGCACATATTCCTCCCTCATAATATTTTTTTCAGTAGCAACATGATAACAACTTTTTCTCATACTCAATTGGAACCTCTTCCGAAATAGTGGAATACTAACTAAAGTTGACACTCTTCCAAATCCACTTTCATAAATATCGTACAGAGATTCAACACCCTCCAAGATAGCGGGATCACTAATTAATTCCTAAAGTTGACACTCTTCCAACCCCACTTTAAACTATAGCATTATTCATACTTCAAAAGATATAAGTGAAGTTCCTGGAGCATTTTACAATTAATATAGACTAGCCAACATACAAGCTCAAAAATATACAAGTGAAGCGTACGAAGCGTTCTATAAAACCATACTCAAATGATTTAAGTGAAGCACAAAGAGTAATTCTATAAGATCATACTTAAAAGATATAAGTGAAGCACATTAAGTATTCTATAAATCAATGAAGAGCTATCTCATACTAGCATTAATCTTAAAGGAAAATACAAACACAAAGGACACAAGTCATGTGAACAAAAGAAAAACCGAGGTATACCAATATTTGTCAAAGAAGAAAGATGGGATGCCAACCGGGGCATCCCCAAGATTAGATGCTTGAGTATCCTTTGAAATATTTACTTGGGGTGCCTTGGGAATCCCCAAGCTTAAACTCTTGTCTCTCTTTATTCTTCTCACATAGGTAACTCCTCGTTCTTCAAACACTTCATTCACAAAAACTTAAACAAAAACTTTGTGAGATCCGTTAGTGTAATAAAGCAAACTACCACTTTAAGGTACTGTAATTAACTCATTCTTTGTTTATATTGGTGTTAAACCTACTGTATTCCAACTTCTCTATGGTTCATACCCCCCGATACTAGCCATAGATGCATCAAAATAAGCAAACAACACACGAAAAACAGAATCTGTTAAGAACAGGACAGTCTGTAGTAATCTGGAAGTTTAATAAACTTCTGTAACTTCAACAATTATGAAATAAATTTTAAAAGTTGAAACATTTGTACAGAAGTAATGTGCAAAAAGTTTCAGACCCATTTGACTTTTCAGTAAAAAATGTAAATTCATGCACTACAGCCAAAGTTTCTGTTTTTGTTCTGCACATAGTAAACAAGCAATCTTGTCATGCTAAAACCAAAGCTTGACACAATATTTTTATAATACAATGGTTATATACAAGGGGATAATTATTTGCAGAGAAACTTCCATGAAAAAAATTCTACATTGTTTCCGTGAGCATGAACACAAGTGCTCAAGGTCGACCCTCACTTCTTCAATGCATAACTTTCCAATCACTTCTCTTTTTGAAAAACTTTTTTAGGCATGAGAGGCAAGCAATTCCTTTTTGGTATTTTCATTCTTTTTAAAAAAATTGTATGTTTCACCCACAACTAAACAGGAACAAAAAGTAAAAACAAAATCTACTAAGTAAAGAAAGCAAACAGGCACACACGAGAATATCAACCCCACGCTATTGCTCCCCGGCAACGGCGCCAGAAAAGAGCTTGATAATCCCCAAGTGCAGGGAATCATCGTAGCAATTCCCAAAGGTGGAAGTGATAAGTATGGAGTGTCGAACCCACAAGGAGCTAAAGGTAAGACCAATATTCTCTCAAGCCCTATCTGCCACTGATACGACTCTACGTGCACCGAACGTTTGCTTCCAACTAGAAACAAGAAATAAACTGTGTTGTGGGTATAAAGAGGATAACTTTGTATGATACCGGAGAGCTAAAATATAAAAGTAGGTGCTGTTATCATAAGGTTATAATATATTACTAAATAATATAAATAGCGAGTGTGGAATAATGTTGGATCGGTGTGCGGAATTATCCTAGGCAATTGTTAACAAAACCGATGATCACTATTGCAATTTCATATGAGGGAGAGGCAAAAGCTAACATACTTTCTCTAATTGGATCATAAGCACTTATGATTGGAACTCTAGCAAGCGTCCGCAAATACTAAAGATCATTAAGGTAAAACCCAACCATAGCATTAATGCATCAAGTCCTCTTTATTCCCATGTGCAACAACCCCTCTTACTCGGGTTTGTGTTTCCGTCACACACCAACCCATTATAAGCGAATCATAAATGTATTGAAACACCCTACAGCGGGAATCCCTCACGCTTGCGCGACACGGAGGGCACCATAGGACAACATCAAAGTGAAACATACAACTCATACCAATCTAGATCATCAATCAACCCAAAGACAAAAGATATCTACTCAAAACATCATAGGATGGCAACACATCATTGGATCATAATATGTAGCATAAAACACCATGTTCAAGTAGGGATTACAGCGGGGTGCGGGAGAGTGGACCACGTAAAAGAGGTGAGTATGGTGATGATGATGGTGATGTTGATGAAGACGATCACCGCGGCGATGATTCCCCTCCAGATGGCACTCCGGTGCCACCAAGAGAGAGGAGGAGAGGTTCTCCCCCTTGTGCTTCCTCCTCCGTGGATTTCCCCCTCTGGTCATTGGCCTTCATGGCGATGATGGCCCCTCCGAGATCCTCCTCCATGGACTCCGGTGATGATGGCCCCTCTGGCAGGGTGCTAGAGAGGGCCTAGATTGATTTCTCGTGGCTACAGAGGCTTGCGGCGGCGGAACTTCCGATCTAGGTTAATTCCCGAAAGTTTCGGTATTTATAGGAATTATTTGTGTTGGTTTCACGTCAGGGGGGGTCTCCGGGCTGT
>NC_057801.1:487938470-487952396 GCF_018294505.1 Triticum aestivum | reverse complement strand
ATCTCGTGGGCAGCTCGGTGCTCTTCTGGCCCAACTCCGATGCTCCATGGTCTTCTTTTGGTCCATAAAAAATCCTCAAAATTGGCACGTCATTTGGACTGCGTTTGGTATCCCTTTTCTGTAAAACACAAAAACAAGGAGAAACAGAAACTGGCACTGGGCTCTAGGTCAATAGGTTAGTCCCAAAAATCATATAAAATGATATATAAATGCATATAAAACACCATAGATGGGTAATATAATAGCATGAATACTTCATAAATTATAGATACATTGGAGACGTATCACATACTACTTATACACACAGGACACTTGTTTCACCATGCCAGATTATTACATCAAAATCTCTCGGAGGATAGATCAGTTCGGCAGTTGCGTGCTGCTACTGAAGAATTTCAAAGTTGATTTGGACCAGTTCTCCTTGCCGAGAAAGTTCGATTTTGACATCATCCCCTACCACATGATATGATTTAGATTTCAACCTTGACCATCCTTTAGCATCAATCATCATGCGACCATCCTTTGTACTTATGGTATATTGAGCAGGTTCATTCACACCAAGGCTGTGCATGGTAAGAGAAACTTGGCCGTGGTCGCCCGGGTTGTTGAACGACTCCCTTGTTGCTCTAGGAATTCTCTGTTTGCAAACAAGAAGACATACCCAAATAGTTAGATCAACATAGTGAATCATGTCAAACAACATGGAAAGAAAAAAGAATGAAGCACTTGGGCGGCCAATGCTTACCAAGAAGGTGGACATGTCGGTTTTTGTAAGGACTTTGGTATATGAAGTCCGAACTGTAGCCCAGTCTGTTGCCGGCGCAACTGCTCGTTCGGTTGCTGCTGCACGGGCCAGAGCAGATGCAAGTGCAAGTGTTGGTGTAGGATCTTGAGAGGTAAGTATAGAGGGGGGTGATTAGACTACTTGACCAATTAAGAACTATGCCTTTTCCCAATTTTAGTCTTTGGCATATTTTAGTTATCTTAGCACAAGTCAAGCAATCTTCATACAATTCAAGCAAGCATGCAAAGAGTATATGAGCAGCGGAAAGTAAAGCATGCAACTTGCAAGAATGTAAAGGGAAGGGTTTGGAGATTTCAAACGCAATTTGGAGACACAGTGATTTTTGAGCCGTGGTTCCGATAGGTGGTGCTATCATACATCCACGTTGATGGAGACTTCAACCCACGAAGGGTAACGGTTGCGCGAGTCCGCGGAGGGCTCCACCTACGAAGGGTCCACGAAGAAGCAACCTTGTCCATCCCACCATGGCCGTCGCCCACGAAGGACTTGCCTCACTAGCGGTAGATCTTCACAAAGTAGGCGATCTCCTTGCCCTTACAAACTCCTTGGTTCAACTCCACAATCTTGTCGGAGGCTCCCAAGTGACACCAGCCAATCTAGGAGACACCACTCTCCAAGAAGTAACAAATGGTGTGTTGATGATGAACTCCTTGCTCTTGTGCGTCAAATGATAGTCTCCCTAACACTTAACTCTCTCTCACGGGATTTGGATTTGGTGGAAAGAAGATTTGAGTGGAAAGCAACTTGGGGAAGGCTAGAGATCAAGATTCATATGGTAGGAATGGAATATCTTGGCCTCAACACATGAGTAGGTGGTTCTCTCTCAGAAATGGTAAGTTGGAAGTGTGGGTTTGTTCTGATGGCTCTCTCCACGAACGAAGAGGAGGTGGAGGGGTATATATAGCCTCCACACAAAATCTAACCGTTACACACAATTTACCAATCTCGGTGGGACCGAATCAACAAACTCGGTCGGACCGATTCAGTAAACAATGTGACCGTTAGGGTTTTCGGTGGGAACGACATGCAACTCGGTAGGAGCGACATGGTTAGGGTTAGGGAATAACGTAATCTCGGTGAGACCAATTACACAAACTTGGTGAGACCGATTTTGGTAATTAGCTAACCAGAGAGTTGGTCAGGCGAACTCGGTGGGACCGATTACTCAAACTTGGTGGGACCGATTTTGGTAATAAGTTAACCAGAGAGTTTGCAATGTAATCTCGATAGTACCAATTACTCAATCTCGGTAAGACCGACTTTGATAATGGACATACACAGAGAGATTACAATCCCATCTCGATGAAACCGAGATCCCTATCGGTGAGACCGATTTGCCTAGGGTTTGTGGCAGTGGCTATGACATCTGAACTCGGTGGTGCCGGATAGAAAGAATTGGTGGGGCCAAGTTTGACTTTAGGTTTAGGTCATATGTGGATATGGGAAAGTAGTTGAGGGCTTTGGAGCATATCACTAAGCACTGTGGAGCAAGAAACTCATTAAGCAACACCTCATCCCTCCTTGATAGTATTGGCTTTTCTTATAGACTCAATGTGATCTTGGATCACTAAAACATAAAATGCAGAGTCTTGATCTTGAAGCTTGAGCCAATCCTTTGTCCTTAGCATCTTGAAGGGGTTCCACATCCTTTAGTCCATGCCACTCCATTTTTGAACTTATCTGAAACATACTAGATAAAAGTGTTAGTCCAACAAGAGATATGTTGACATTAATTACCAAAACCACCGAGGGAGCACTTGTGCTTTCAGTTGGTGCAGGTGCCGAAGCTGCTGCTGCTGCCAGAGATGGTGCTCCTTATAGAGCTGGTGTCGGTGTCGGAGCAGGTGCCGGTGTCGATGCCCGATCCTTCGATAGATTAGCCTGATCCGCTGACGCGGTCGGTGCCCAATCCTCAGCTGGATCAGACTGAGTTGCTGATGTCAGTGCTAGAGCAACTGTCGGTGCTCGATCCATTGCTGAAGGTACCGCTGTGTGAGACAGCAGCGATCGTGTCTGGTCTGCTATGATCACCTTTCTAACTTGACTAGGCTTCGTGATAGTGATCCAGTTTTTTCTTAATTTCTTTTAAACGCGAGAAGGACTAATTGTGGCATTTTTGTTAAACCAAACTGTAGTTCATCATAGGGATTCAGCTCGTACTCAACAACAGACTGATCCAATTTTTTCTAGTAATATAAGTGACGGACAGTGCCTTCATTACTGACACGACATAAGAAGTGAAACATGCAAAAATAGCCATCGTAGAGCAACCCAAACGGTTTATTCTGTGATGAATGTCACATGGCAAAACCTGCATTGTAAAATTGCAGGAAAAGAAAGAAAACATGACATTAAATCAATAAGATTTAGACATTAAATCAATAAGATTTAGACAGTAAATCAATAAGATTTCCTTGATGTGACACGAGTGAATCCTTACCAGGAAAGCACTATGTTGAAGTACTAAACAGAAGATTCATCGTCCAACTACGGGTGGCATGCAGGGCCCCGCCTACTCCCACAAGCAGGACAGTCCAAGGTCGTGACAAATTGTATGGACCGAACATCCATGGGACTGGAAATCCTGGTGGGTGCGATAAACCCTATAATGCATTCAGATATTGGAGTGTAACCATAATTGATAAACCGTCCTCACAAAAAAGATGATCTGGATACTTCAAAATATATAGACTGAATTGAGTGTACATACATTAACATAGACCGTTCTCAGGAGTGACCACACACCAAAAGCGGCAGTACTAATAAACAATACAGGTTTCACAAACACAAATCATGTACTGAACAATAGTACTTACTACACACAAGCAAAGTTGCACTAATTAAACTCTGCACACTATTTCTTGCCACCGACCTACGGGATGAACCCCGCATAACTGACTAGGCCATGGACTTCTTGAGAGATGCCTACCTGCACCATCACCATCTCGTCAACCTTGGAGAACCTAACAAAGTGGTCTTTCCACTCATAAACATGATGATGAAGACAGGCCGCATCAGATTTGTTGGAAGCCTTACAAGAACCACACCCTTCGTAATCGAAGGCACAACCAGGAAATTGTTGTGGTCAAGTACAGCCTCGAGAACAGGCCTGACAACAATGCTACAGGAAAACACTAGTTCAGGACACGTGGCGACAAGGACACATCAACTGGATAGTTTAGCAGTAGAACTCATCCTCAGGTCTTCTAGTTCACATGACATGACTTTGAGAACTTCATCTCCACTACAGACCTGGTTCTAATTCAAACAGAAACCATATTTTATTACTACCTCCATTCAGAAATATAAGATGATTTTCGATATTATACTCCATATATGACTACATATACGCACAGAAATGAGTGAACAAAGACACTAGAACATGTCTTCAAAGGCATGAGAGCAGAGGGATCACTTGCAATATCCATAACACAAGTTACTGGGGCAAATATAACCTCTTCAAAGTTAGCATTGATGTTCATAAAGTACTCCCTTCGTCCCAAAATTCTTGTCTTAGATTTGTCTAGATACGGATATATCAAGTCACATTTTAGTATTAGATATATCTGTATCTAAACAAATCTAAGATAAGAAATTTGGGACCGAGGGAGTAGTTGAAAGTAATCTATAAGAAATCAGTGTCAACCTCTCACATGTTTTGGTCAAAAGAGGAATTTAGAACCGTCATTTGGCACACAAAAATCACATGCAAGATCACCTAGAAAGTTGTACTACTAGTACTAGTACTGTGTGTTAGATGAAAAAACACGATCAAGATCGAGAAAAAGATCGTCAAGAAGAGATATTACCTGGACTTGCTTAATGAGGGATCCCGGAGAGGGGGTTTGGACAGGGTGATGGCTTTGAGCTTGTGTGCGGTAGTCTCAGCGGGGTGCTTCCGCTTCTTCGTACCATGAGCCTCGACGGTTTTGGACAGAGCCATAGACATCACGTCGGCCGGTGCTCCAGCGTCCATCCAAGAGAGGAAGCTGAGAGAGAAGAGTGCAATGAGGAACGAGATGAGGGAGAAGCGAAGCGAGTGGGGGTTTTCTTCAAGAGAGGAAACCGAGAGAGAAGGGTGAAATGATGGTTGCTTTGTCCGTCCAACTTACTGCTGGAAAGGAGGGGGTTTTGTGATTTTACGGCTTATTAGGCATTACTGCGACGCTTTGATCGGGGTAGTCTACCATCACTCTACTACGGAGTAATTTAGTGCATGGCTGGTGGACCCCGAGGCTGGCTGGCCCACACGTTGGCGAAAGTGAGTAATTTAGTGCATGGCTGGAGGAGGATCCGCACGGTAGAGCGTGTCCACTGTTTTTCTGAAGAAAAAAATGATTACAGCAAGCGTTTCCACTCTTACGATGGAGGAGTGCGAAACACGGCAGCCACTTGATCATACACAGTGATCCTACTACTAGGCATGTGTAGTGGTTCATACGTCAGTACTACATAATCTTGTTGCTAGTGTAGTAAGATATGACGATAACAAATGATGTTGTAAGCATGTCAACTATATGAACAATAATGTAGTAACATAGTACCGCTTTTTCGACTGTCCTGTTGAGAATGAACGGTGAGATCAATGTTAACAGAACTAGGTCTACAGTGCACGGAGAGTATGGTGCTACAGTACTCCACGAAACATGAACCATATGAAGCACGGATAGTGTTAGGCAGGGTGTATGAAGGGTGCACGGGATGGAAGCACAAGTTCCATTCTCGACCCACTTTTGGGTGTTTGACAGAGTGCATGAAGGGTGCATGAGTCCACGCTAGTAGGTTAACACAAATACACGAAGAGGAAACAACTATATTGAGATGAGAATGCAACCAAACACACCCACACGCTTTGTGCTACAGTGACTGGTCTGCATCGTCTGAGTTTGATCCAACGGTCATGTTGCGCCGAGACATGGGCATGCCCATGCAGAGGGCGCCTAAACACCACCGAAGTCCCTCTGCTTCTTGAGGCGCATTACGTTGGTGATGCAGGGTGCAACCGCCCGCAGAGCCCGCTCCCGGTCGACGGGAGCCAGCTCGTCAAAGACAGTGTCCAATGGCACAAATGGATTCCGGTGACGGAGCCCTGAAAGGATTCGCCCGGCAATGGCAACGGCATCCCGCAACCCCTCCTTGTCCAGCTCTTCCCCCATCATCGCATGGAGACGGCTCAGCCCCTTGGAGATAGGTGAAGAAGGAGACCAGGTCAGAAAGCCGCAGCTCGTTGAAGTCGACCCGGTGGTCGAACGGGTTTAGCCCGACGCCGGCATGGTCGCGCTGGCATGATGGTAGGCATTGCGCAGCCGCAACACGTGCATGGAAACTTGGTTCACCAAGTGGTTGAGGCGATCCTGGACCTCGTCATGATCGGCCCGCTCACGCTCCATCCGGCTCCCCTGATGGCCTATCGTATCTCCCGCTTTCTGCAGCAACACCGTTGATGCCTCAAGCATATTTGTGGTGGACGCCTACCGCTTTTGAAGCTCCATGAACTCCCGCACATAGCGGAGGAGCATGACACTCCTCTCCTCCTTGATCTCATGGAGCTCCATGTCCTTGGCCCTGAGCTCCGCATCCTTGGCCTGGAGCTCCTGTGTCAGGCGCCTCACCTCGGACTCCGTGATCTACTGCTCCGCCATGGAACTAGGTAGAAGCAATGGGGATAGGAAGCAAAGGGGGCGAAATGGCTGAAAGGCAATGCAATCTACGGGAAGGCGGAGGGAGCTAGCCGAGGAGCGGGGAATCTTTTGGTTTTCACCATGGTAAAACACCAGTCGATGACTTCTCACATCAAGGAGCAGTGGGTTTTACAAGCGGAATCATCATGACTAATTGCTGTTGTACCTGCTCCCGTCAATTAAAAAATTAAAAATCCTACCGCACCTGCTCCCGTCAATCAAAAAATTAAAAATCCTGCCACACCCAAACACCAGAGCAACGCCTCGGTGGATATTTAAATTTACCTGCCAGCAAGGAGATAAAAAAAAGGGGTGAAAAACAAATATGGCGGCGGCCTAGCTAATCGGTCGAACTAGCCCAACTAGCTAGCCACCGTGCTTCACTGATGTACTCGGCGGGAAAGGTGGTCTTTCATGATTTGACGACTCATTTACTTGCTTCGGCACTATGACCGAGGAGGACCCAGAAAACGTGCGGTAGGGCATCCCACGTCAGGAAGAATATATGTGTGCACCACCCGGGAGGACCCCGAAACCGCGCGGTAGGGTGTGCCATGTCTCGGCACGGAGGAAAAATGTGCGTGTAAAAATATACTGTACCATACGTAGTACCTATGGTTCGACGTCGGGACCCAGTCAGTCGGTCAAAAACACCCCACTAGCCACACAGCTTCATCATGCTAACGTGGCATGGAGGATAGGTGTGGTTAGCTCCATCTCAACCATCCACAACGTCTCTTGTTCTAGGCGATTCTTCTATTTTCCAAGCTTTTTTTAGTTGTAATAACACCACGGCAAGCTAGCGCCGCTGTTCATGTGTGCCCGTGCAAAGGTTAGTCGATGGAGAGGAGAGAGAGATTGTAGACCTGGGACCCACCAGTAAGTGAGTCAACGGTCATGCACGTGTTGACGAGGCACTCCCTCTACTCTACTCAACATAATACTATATAAAATCAAGTTATGGGACAAAGCCAACAACCATTGTTGTTTCAGGCTATCGACTTATGCTTTGTAGTCCATGTTGCCAGTTCGAATCTCAACTTTCAGATTTGTTAGTTTTAAGTCCAATTTTGATTAATGACAAGTGGGACCCCCGTGTGGTGTTCCGATATTTCAGTGTAGGATGGTTTTTTTGAACAAACACTTTGCATGGTTAGACAAGTAACGACACGAGTTACACATATTTTGCAAGTTTACAAACAAAAATGACAGCGGCATAAAATATCACATCCACCCCAAAGCTTAGATGCTATGGTGATACGAGTTTTTACACGGTTGGAAGTGAGATCCAATGGCTTGGGAGTAGTCTTTGTAATTATGCACAATTTCCAAACTCTCCAAAGGTTTTTTTGCAAATAAAACATTCAGCCCTCGTGTGTGCCGCTGCATCTTGGATCCAACGGCTCCCCGTTGCTCATATTAGGTGCTCCCCGTAGCTTAATTACCCGCTACGTGATATGAGCATCTAGGTCGTATGATCAGTGATCAGATGGCACATGCGTAGTATTTGTACATTCTGCACAATTCCCAAACTCTCTCAACCGTATATTGCAAAAACATTCAAACCTCCTACTGTGGGTCGTCAGATCTCCGTGAACTCGTATCACCCTAGAATCTACGGTGTGGGAGCACCTCATATTCTCCTGTGCGAGAAAACATAACGTGCTCTCGCAGCTTGGATGCTACGGTGATACGAGCTTCGAGGTCGTTTGATCTGAGATCCAATGGCATCTGAGCAGTCTTTGTACTTGTAAGCAGTGGCCAAACTCTTTGGGGGCTTTTCTACAAAAAAAAATCATTCGAACCACCGAGGAGGTGTTGGGTCACAAATCCAACGGCTCCGAAGAGCTTGTATCACCAAAGCATCTAAGGTGTGGTAGCACATGATATTCTTACATACAGGAGAATATGATGTCCTCCTTCATCTTAGATGCTACGGTGATACGAGCTTCGAGGTCATTGGATATGGGATCCAAGGGCATCTGAGTAGTTTTTGTACAAATTGTGTGCAATTTTCAAACTCATCAAGGTTTCTTGTAAAAATATTAAGACATCATGTGAGTTGTTATATCTCAGATCTACAAGCTCCAAGCAACTCGTATCGGCATATAACATCTAAGGTATGGGGGCACATGATATTCTCCCGGGGAGGAGGGGTGGGGGTGCACAACCAATCAGTAGTTTGGAGGGTGGGGACAAATATAATCTAAACAACCCTAAACAGAGCTTCACAATTGTATCTAAGGTCAAGGGGTTAACCCCCGACAATCATAGCTCCGTCTAAACACAACATTTGCATGTACTGTAGTGCTAGACTTAATATTCATGTTTCAGTTTCCTGTTCATTTTAAATATTGAATTGAGGACCATGAATGTCTTACATTTTACTCCCTTTGTTCCTAAATATTAGTCTTTTTAGAGATTTCAAATGGACTAGCACATACGGATGTATATAGACATATTTTAGAGTGTAGATTCATTCATTTTGCTCCGTATGTAGTCACTTGTTGAAATCTCTAAAAGACTAATATTTAGGAACAAAAGGAGTATTTTTGAATTCGTGTCATACATGCATGGTTTGGAAAAATAGATGCACTATACTTATTGGATTGTTGTTGTGTTCATGTGTGTGTGTGTGTAGTCATATGCTTGATACATACAAAGTTTTCTCACCTCCATATTGTTCATCTTTTAAATTTGAATTTGCATTGAAAAACTTACCAGGGATACCATGAAATGTGAAATCCACGTTGAGATCACTATATCAAAAACTCACTCTAATTCAACAACTCGTCATAAATCAATTCCAACGTTGAGATTAGTATTTGCAAGGAAAATGCGGGCATTGTAATACACATAGATTCGTTCGGCAATTTAAAAGGTTCCCTTCATATTCTCGAATGGTAGGACCCAACGGCGTACCAGCCAGACCATGGCTCGTGTTGATCCTATAAAAAAACTGGGCTCATGTCCTTCTGGTGGCATGCGTGGTACGCACATTAGGCAACCCCAACCAGTCGAGCCTTCACGTTTCGAGTCAAAATATCTGGCGGCCAGAATTCCAACCCTAGGAAATTGCCCTCATGTCCCGGTCCAAAATGACTATCGATGAACAACGGAGGGATGCTTTAGTAACTAGACCACGTTACCTACCGTGTCGAGCACGGTTCAATTCCCTCGGTCGCCGCTCGCCAAGGTCACCTGTCAACTGCATTGCCTACTACTACTACTACTACTACTACTACTACTACTACTACTACTACTACTACTACTACTACTACTACTACTACTACTACTACTACTACTACTACTACTACTACTACTACTACTACAGGATGAGCACAGAATTGAGCCCGTTTGTTCGTGCCTAGTACTTGAGTCAATATATTAGGCAATGCGCTGGTACGGAGGGATTATCCTTTTACTTTGCATATATAACTTGTCTGACGTCTAACTAAGCAAAATGTTTGACCAAATCCTTTCTTAAGAAATACAACAGGACAGATGTATGGCTTGAAAATTTATTGCATGATGCAGGTTATGATATTGTTTCGAATCCTGGATCTTAAATTTCAGAAAATCCAAAAGTGACCATAAATTCTTGAAACTGAGCATGGTCATGTGATATGGCACAAATATTACTTCATAATTTTGTTCTTCAATTTGAGACAAGCTGCTTATGACAAGTTGCACAAATGAAGAGCCAAGGTTATTTAGAACAAAGACCTGTCACGTTAAGGCAAACGCTTTCACTATTGAAACTGTGGGCGTTTACGTGCCACCACGAGTCCCGCTTCTCATCGGCAGGTGCCGTCCGAGCAAGTGTGTGAGTCGACAGGAGGCGTGCGAGCAGACCGCTGCATCGGCTGACAGGGAGGCGTGCGAGCAGACCGCTGTGCAGGCTCACCGGGAGGCAAGCCCTTTGACCAGGCTCCGCCGCCCACCTTCGTCCCAACTTCTCCCACTTTTAATGTCGTCGGTGCCGCGGTTTAAAATCAACCCCGCACTACCCGGTATCGCTACAATATTCTCTTTTCTCTCCGATTCTCCTGTCGTCTACCCCCAACCAGCCTGACCCAAACGTACGCCATGCCGCATCACGATGGTCTTCCCTTAGTCTTCCAGTTTCCTGAGGAAGACACCCAACCGGAGTCTCAAGAACATACGGCTCTTTGGGACAAGCTTCAACTGGCCTTGCGGGAAGAAGTCACGCCTGTCCCCGCTCCCGTTCCAGCTCCCGTCGCCCCAACTGCGGCAGCGCCCATCCCCATGGCATTGATGGGCTGGGAGCCACACATTGTCGCCGAGCTTGATGCCATGGGGTTCCACGAGGTCCCCGTCGACTTTCACGCGCCTGTGCACCTGCCACCGCCCGCGCATGCGTGTGCACTGACGCGCACGCCCGTGCCGGTGCCCGTGCACCTACCAGCGCATGTGCCTGCGCATGCACTAACATGCACACATGTGCCGGTGCCCGTGCACACGAATGTCTCCGTCACACCATTGACAGTGCCTGTCCCCGCGTGGGTCCCAGTGCCCCCCTTAGCAGCATGGATGGCCGTCGTCGACCGCTTCCTTGCACCAATGCCAGTCGCCTCCTACCGCCAGTTGACTCGCTCCAAAGTCCAGAAAATTTTGGCCTTCCTTGAAGCTAGGCCAACGTCCAGGAGTACGCCAACAAAGGCGCAAGACGCCGCCGTAGCCGTCGGTCAGTGGCCCGGCGACACATAGGGCATGGCAGAGGAGCCGCTTCCCACCGCAAGACACCTCCGCCACCACCGCCTCGTAATCTAAATTTGCCATGAAAAACTTTCAGATTGCCATGCTTAAAATCCGAACGTTTATCATTTCCGTTTATTTTAGATCGATCGTTGTATAATTTAAAGTCGGGGTCAGATTGAACAAAATCTATGGTTTGATCGATTGAATGTTCTGCTAGAGCCGTATCAAATTAAATATAAAACGGCATCAAGCCACATGTATTCCTTGTCATCCAACGACCTAGACTGCTTCAATGTTGAGCGCTCAACACATTTAGCGTGCAGTTAATTTCATGCCAAATATAGTGTTAATCACATAATAACATGCAAATAATATCCTACTTAATATCCGCATGCACTTAATATACTTCCAAATTAATGTGCATTGCACGTAGTGCCATAACTTGTGAACGCATCCAGATATGGTCAACGGCAACATCGCCTGCGAGTTCTTCGTGTTTGCCCGTGCATCTAAACGCACAAGGGGAGGAGAGAGCAAGAGAGCACACATGAAACCCACCAGTAATTGAAGGCCAATAGTACTAAAAATAATATTACATGTTATCCATTAAATAGGTAGTGGTAATATAAAAACATTATGTAAACAAAGGGGGGTACAACACACATTGTTGTTTTGCGTATCTTTCCTATTGACGTGCAGCTTGAAGGCCCTGGTCGCATGTTCGATCCTCGTCCTTTATTTTTTAATTTGTATATGGGTCCAAATTTGTTTCATGACATGTGGGCCCCTCGGTGTGTAGTTTGTAGCACTTTAATTTGTGGGTCAAAATTTGTTCCATTCCAAGTGGACAATCGGTGTGTAGTTTTGTAGCTTATTTATAATAATTAAAGAGAACAATAGAGTTTTTTGCAATAATACCATGTTGTGACGTTGAAGGCGAGAAAGGACGTGCGAGAGAGCGATGACCGAGCCAGAGGGAAATCAACTAGGGGGGGTGCGGGGGTTGCAATGGTGTTTGGAGTAGTTGTGGGCCGAATGCTACGAAAATATAATCTAAAATGATCGGAATAAATGCCTACACAAATTAATCCAAGGTTGGAGTGCCCCTTACAACGTAAATAGCTTCGGCTTTGCGAGTGATGGAGAGGTAGCTTCAATGTGTGGAAGATACGGCGTGAGAAAGCGAGGTCAATCGAGAGACATATAGATAGAGAGACAAAGTGAGTGTGGTTCGACATTCATTGAACAGATATATATGCTCTGGAGAGATATTGTCCGATTGAGCTTTCGGCAAGGGTGAGGGCTATAAGATAGAGCTTGAGAGATGATCCAGTCACAGACGTGTAGATATATTTTGTGCGTGGGAGGAAGCAAGGTCAATCAATCACATAGGGTCGTCACGCGATCGAAAGAGCGAGATGGGTTGGAGAGAGTGACCTAGATAGACAATGTGTGTGTGAGAGTATACAATGTGAATAGGTTGAATTGGGCTCAAACATGGTGATATATTGTTTTTGTCCGAGAAAGAGAGAGTCAATCGACACATACAAAGAGAGAGAGATAGAGAGAGGGAGAGAGAGGGGGAGAGAGAGAGATTGAGCGAGCGTGGCCCGCCATGAGGTCGAAAGAGTGGGTGCAGCTTGGATGGACTGACCTCGCGTGAGAGAGTATAGAGTGTGTCGATCGAGGCCCGAACAGGGAGATATATCATTTGTGTGTGAAAGAAAACAAGGTTAAACGAGACTCAGATAAAGAGAGCGAGATTGAGCGAGTGTGGCCTGCTGTGCGGAAGAAAGAGTGAGACAGTCTCGAGGGAGTGACCTAGATAGACAACGTGCGTGCGTGCGCACAGAGGTTGGGGGCTAGATAGGCAATGCATGTATTTAGCGCGAGAGGGCGAGAGGGAGAGGGAGAGAGAGAGCTCGACATGGGGTGCAATGGCGGGTGTGTGAGGTAAATACATTTGGTAACAGAGTGGAAAAAGGGGGTTGTGTAGTTGAGAGAGTTAGAGATCGAAACATGGAGAGAAAGAATGAACATGTGTTGGAAACCGATAGCTTCCTAAGGTGGTTAGGAGAGGAAGATTGACCGATACAGGAAGTATGTAGCGTGTGTGCGGGGGGGGTGGGGGCTAAAAACAACATTTGAATGTAGATAGTACAAGACTTAATATCGATGCTTCAATTCGGTGTACATTGTAAGTTTGAACTGAGGACCATGCATATGGGTAATTATTTTGAATTCGTGCCATACTAGGTTTCGAAAAGTTAACATTGACTTGATTTGTTGCGCTATTTTGTAGGTCATATGTTTGAATCCATCCAAAAGTTTTCTCACTACCATGGTGCTCATCATATACATATGAATTTGTATTAAAAAGTAGCATGGATACAGTGAAATGCAAAATCCACGTTAGAATTGGAGATGGCTATGTGACACACACTCTAATTCAAATAACTAATTATGTGACACACACTCTAATACACGTTAGCGTGGATACCATGGATACCGTTTCGATTTTTTTTCAAATACTCCTCATTTATTAATTTATAGTATCTCGTTTAGAATGACTAATTATTGCAAGGAAAACACGGGCATGGTAATACATATAGATTCGTTTGCAAATGAAAGAAGATTCGTTTGCATTCTCAAATGTAGGCGCACCAGGCAGACCAAGGTCGTGTCATGGTGGTCGCGTGTGTCGAACAGTCGCTTAGC